>NC_061122.1:94642871-94766652 GCF_002878395.1 Capsicum annuum | reverse complement strand
CCTAGATAGAGCAATAATAAAGACTTAAGGAAAATCATGGACTATGGGAACAAAATAAAGTGAAGGACTCCCTATATTAACATTATGAAAAGACTCATAATCCCTTGATATGTCTCCTATCATAAAAATAATAAATAATCCCTATCGGTGCATGGCTAATGGTTCCCTGCCATACTATCGAGTGTATGTTGAGCATGGCTAAGGTAATGGCCTCGGAAAAACAATCCAAGATTGCATGATAGGGAATAACTAGTACATGCCCAAAATAAGATCAAATTCCAACATCCAACATAATAAGATCGGCCTGAGTATCCAACTCTCGAATAGTCATAACACATGACCTATAAACCTAATCCAGTACTAAAAAATCACCTACGGGAGTAAATACATGCAAAAACACATATAAAGACTCCCAATACAACTCTAATTATGGTGTATAATAAGTATACATATATGAATAAGTAGATTTCAAATCAAATAATGTAATATCTAGCTAACGGCACATAAAAATCATGCTTCTAATAACAACTTACGAAAGATCTACCTCTGGGATACTAGGTACAACAAACAAATGACCCTACTTGCCAACTAGTTGGGCGCCAGAACGACCACATATCCTACCTTTCTAAGAATTGCCTCAAGAACCCTAGGCACTACCCCTATGACCCTATACCCTATGTTTGGTTGGGGGCTGCACTGCCCTAATCGGTAGAACACTCTATGCTATAGGTACAACTATCCCATACTATGGATACATTTTAGAATAATGACCCAAGTCCCCAAACTCATAACAAGCTCTAGGTGCTACACTCTCACTAAAAGATTTGGCTGACCCAAAATAGCTTTCTTGACTAGAAAACCTTGATTATGCACCCCTTAAAGGATAAATGTTGCTTTAGCTAGGATAATTAGTAAGACTATGCTGACCCATATCTATTAAAGTATAGCATTTATAATCCTACTAGACTTACCTTGATAATGATTAGACTAACATGAAGGGTACCCACCTTGAGAACCTCTGCCCTCTGGACTGTAAGGCACTCAAACTCAAACTAAAACTACTCTGGTAATATGGTCTATTATAGCTTCCACCTTGGTCCTCATAATTCATATCCTCCATGGCCTAGGAATTATTAGAGACCTTATGTCATGACCCAAAACTGGGCCTAGCCATGACAGGTATCTTAAGCCACCCGTAGGACATGCACAACTGTAATATGATTTCATGACTGAAACTACTTATATGCTGAAATTTCATACTGTAAATGTGTATCTGATGCATGAGAACATAGACGAACATAATTCATGAATGCATGATTGGAATTACTGATAAGATGAGTTTCTCATGCTGAACATCTATATCTGATGTATGAGTATATGACTAAACTGATTTGTGAATGCAAGACTAAATATACAATGATAAAGGATACCAAGTTTATAACTGTAACTGAACATGGACTAAGCCAACCTAAGGAAAACTATTACCTTAAGCTGAGATTACTAATGAACCTGAGATCAATTACTAAACATGCAGGGATGGAAAGAAGAGAACATAACTGAGCCCCTGAATACATGGCTTACGGCTGAGATTGGAACTTGAGGGTCCACCTATGAGTACCAATACTCCAAATAGGATTCGTTACATAAAGAGAAGATGAAAGGTTTAGGTCATGAAAGCTCAGGGAATTATGGTGCATCTCTCTCTTGGGACATTATGTCCCCTGAAGAATACTGACTTGGCTGAGATACTACAGAAAACTGAGATGATGCACGGGGCACTTACGAATTAAATAATGACTGAATATCAGAGTTCTAAAACTGAGGCATGACATCTGAACTGAGTTGAACTTACAACCACATTGTTGCTCGGCCTTGGAATAGTTACATTCACTAGACTTTGGATAGTGTGACTAAATAGAAGTATGGGAAGCCCAACCATACGAACATTACTAGCCTAACTACTAAGCGAATTGCTAGTTTTGCAGACTAAGTTATGCTGAAAATTTATATTCTAGTGGAGCCTTTATTTGACACTCTTTCTATAGAGTTCTGGTGACTTTAGGAAGCAAGGAATCTTCACATGGGCTGAATAAAATAGCTGAATAAGAAAATAATATCCCAGCTAAAATTCGGTAATATGAGTCGAGGCCTACGAAACATCATCTAAGATAGAGTGACTAAGCCTCATGCACTGCAACTACAAATTTTCAAGCTTAGACATATCTCTTGAATATTCTCTTAACTATACTCTCCATCTTAGTACAACATATCACCTAAGACTAATGAAAATATTCACATGGGTGCTGAGCATAAGTGGATAAACTTACTAACTTATCTGATTATCTGAATGGCTGATAGCTGAATAATTGGTCATATAATATTAAACTATACTTAGTCTAAATAACTAGACTAGAACTATAGAGTATTATGCATATGAGGTAAGGACTAACTGACTAACATGAGACAATAGAGCATGAATTTGTGAAAACTATATTATTTGAGAATGCAATACCAATCATACAATATGATTTTAAAATAGTCTATAAACTAAGGTACTGAAATACAGATAATTGAATAGCTGATAATTGTACACTATGGTCAAGAGAATCTGAAATTGAACTGAGTTACTAATCGAATTACTAGACTAAGACTGGGACTGAGGCTGTACCTATGATGGTAACTGAGATTGTAACTGACACTATACTGGAACTGCAAACGGGGTTCTAATAATTATGCGATGGATACAAACATAAATAGAGGATTTGAATAGATACTCACACTCAGTGTTTTCCCAACTTATCATCTCATGAAAAAAAATTTGATTTCTCTCCCTTCAACAACTAAATACAACTTTTTGCTAGCCATTTACTTAGCACACCAACCTACCATTCAGGCCTATTCTCATAACTACAGCCTCATGTAAAACAAGCATGCAAAAATCTTCCTTTATTATGAAACATTTACTCTCTCCCATCTAAGCAATCGCTCATCACTACATGTTTCATAAAGAGAGTTCACTAAAGGGTTAAAATATAAGGACCTAAAGTGTGAATGCATACAATGCCGATCTCGACACTTAACTGAGGCCTGAGAAACAGAATAGCAACACCATGGATTTATAAAGAGACCTAAATTGAGGATATACATGACATAATCTGAACTTAGCCGACCGTTAAAATTGTAGCATGAGTCTTGGGAACTATGCATACTGTAAAGCATGACATGAGTAAATGATTCATGAGCTACATGACCTGAGTCTGGAGTTTCTGTATTCAAGAAAAATTATTCGTAATATTTAATGAATGAAACTCCTATACTAGGAACTGTAAGTGTATATGATTTTCGCTAACGTGTACAAATATAATCTATTACCATAGAGCAAATGTGTAAGACACTGATGGTTTTTGATAGTCTGAAGTATGATTTTGAGATGATCAGCGAGTTCTTCCTCATTGTGGGAATAGATAAGAGTGTCATCTATGTAGACTATGATGAACATGTCCAAGTACTACTTGAACACGCGATTAATCAAGCCCATGTAGGCTACTGGATCATTGGTAATAGAAAATGACATGGCTAATAATTTGAAGTGACCATACAAAGTTTTGAAAGCTATTTTCGGAATTTCATATTCTCTAACTCTGAGCTGATGATAGACTGATCTGAGGTCTATCTTAGAAAAGTAACTGACACCCTGAAGTTGGTCAAATAAGTCATTAATTCTAGGAAGTGGATACTTGTTCTTGAATGTGACTTTATTTAGCTGACGGTAGTTTATACACATTCTGAGAGAACCATCTTTCTTAGGCTCGAATAGAACTGGTGTACCCTATAGGGACACACTGGTTCTGATGAATCCCTTATATAGGAGATCCTTTAATTGTTCTTTTAACTCCTTGAGGTCTGCAGGTGCCATCCTATATGGAGGAATAGATATGGGCTGAGTATTCTGAAGAAGGTCAATTCTGGAGTCAATTTTTCTTTTGGGAGGAACTTCGAGAAGATCTTCAAGAAACACTTTTGGGAATTCACATGCTACTGATACTGACTCAATTCACTACTAAATTCAATTGACTGGCTGAATTTATCGAGTTCTGAACTGAATACTGAACTGGACTATACTAATACTGAATCTACTGAATTTTTCTTAAGTTTTATAACTGACTAAGAGTACTACTAATCATGACATGACGGAGATTATTCTGTAACTGACACTGGCTCTAGGTAATTAGCTAAATTATCGATTATTAAATACCCCCAGGACTCGATAGCATAAAAGTAAAGCATCACATGACCTTGCATAGAATAGAGATGTACACTTGTTCATAATGCATCTATAGAGGCATTTTATCAAACACTTGAATAGTATGACCTAGTATACATGCTAACATGATATAATCCCACTATTTAATTCACATGAATAACTCATCAAACACTTAAAAGGCATTGTATATGCACATAGTACTAATCAACACATGAGCATCTAAATTTCAAGGATTTAACATAAATTCTTACTACATAATAAATGTTTTTACAAAAATCTTGCACTTAATCATGGTATACACACCCAATCAACATTAATCATGAATACACTTGAATACAAATCATGGAAGTCATGAAATCAATTTACTTAAAGTTTAAAAGAGTTTCTTGGACTCCAAGGGTGTAAGGGACCCTTGGATGAACACTTGACATACCTTGGTATTCAAATTTGCATAAAATAATGGAGTGTTCTTGAAGGTTGAATCTTGAATTGGAGATCCTAGGGTTTGGTTCTTGAGAAATTTTTTAAAAAATGAATGGATTCTGCTTCCAAAGGGGATTAAAGTCATGTTTTGGGTGCTGAAATACGGTGGGAAAAGACCCAATTAACCCTGAGGACGTGACTTTTTAATGACTAAAAACTGATTTTGCAACTCAGAGACCGATGTACCGCATCATTTGCGTCAATGTGATGGCCAATGCGCTGCATCGAGTCCACGTTGATTCATTGAAATTTTCATTGGGAGATAGAAAAAAATATTCATCGATGCGATGGGCAACGCGACACATCGAGATCGCATCAATCCATTGGTTTGAGCTTTCAAAAATGCCTCAAACGAAGTACAAAAAATTTGAAACTTTTCCGATAACACCAACTGATATTCCTGATCATGAATCAACCTAAAAATCAATATTTAAAGGTTATAAGGGTCACAAAAAAGGATCTCCAACTTATGAAGGCTAAAATAACTCTAAGCATGAACACTTAGCTAATATTTTCTAAGTCTGTGACCCCCTAACAAGCTTTAAAGGACTAGGTTAAGCTTAGGATTTGTAGGGTCTTACACTTTTGCTCCTCACGATAGATGTCATAATCTAACTAAGACACATATGAGTGGTGGGTGGTTGATGGATCTTCTATTACCTGAGGCAAAATGGACACTAGCTCCCTAACCTCCCTCATTTGACCTGAGATATAATCAAGAGGGTCAGCTAACAAAGGTCTACAAAAATCTTTGTCCTGTTGGGCTGATTTTCCCGTGTCCATCTTTTTTTTATTACTATGACCTGGGAAACCCTTACCTTTGAATTCGAGTAGGTAGATAAGATAGAATAGATACACCCACGTATCTATATCATACTCTTTCACTTTTGCCCTCTTGCAAGCTCAGTTATAAGGGAAGGGAAAAAAAGGTGGGTACCTCCATGATTTTGGAAGTACCTTCACTCCAAAAGAACAATATCGCCCACATTAAGTGGGATTCCAGATAGGATACAAGCCACCATCTGACCTCTCAGATCTGTGACAATGGTCATATAGGTCCATAGTGATACTTGGCTACATATGACGTTTAGCCAAAGCCTGGCTTCTACTGTGAAATTCATCATCAAAATATCTCTCTTGGTGATGGACTAAGGAACCACTTTTCCAAGACATAAAATTTTGGCCATCCAGGTCCCTATCTCATAAGTTATTGCTTTGAGATGCCCCATGTTGGCATCCGGGAGCCCATACACCACATTAACCTAATTCGCTCCAAAGTTCACATGCTTACCCCGAATTGTCATTACTGGGTTTCTGAGGGAAACTATGCTGAGGTTTGTGTAGAACACATGTACCCACTACTCATTAGTATAGTAAGGTTCCAAGGAAAAGCATATCCACCGGGTTCCAGTGAGTCTGGCCTGGAATTATGGGAGCTTCTCCTTCACCTTGTCTAAGCTAATACCGTTTTCAAGGAGAAGCTTAGTCCTGTGGCAATATTCGTATTAGTTGTGCTGGCATTGTGTGGCCATGAATTGTGTATCATCTAAATCTTCCATTTTTTAGGATGAGAACCTATAAGAAATGTAATTTAGGCCAATATTAGTATTATCTCACAAAAACATATTAGAACAAGAAGGTGAACTCTTTTAGTAGTGTTATGTAAGGTTTTAGGGGTAGCAGAGGATGTGCAAATATTTTGAAGTTAACCTAAAACTACCCTTAGGTATGGCGATCACGGAGCATTGACAGCAACCAATGTGTTATGATTTCGATCATCGGGACCATGATTGTGGTACCCGAGACCAGGTTTAATAGTGTTTGCATAGTGTTTGAAATGCAATTTTTCCCCAATTCTTTGCTTAAACTAGGCATGATAACATTATAAACAGATAATTTCAATCCTAGAGTGTGTGATCACAGCCCCAAACTTAAAGGGATTTAACATTGAATTCATTGGGGCATTTTAATCGCAAACATGGTATACACTTTAATTTAAGCGGTTTAAGGCTTAATTTTGGGTACTCAAGACTTCCCAAATAGTGTGTACACTAACTACAATAGCTAACCATAGTACAATAACAACTAAGCATGAATTGTGTAATGAAAATATTATTTCAGGACCTTTTTATAAATTACGAGTTCAAAGCATGAAATTATATCAAAATTAAGGGAGTTGACACAACTTACCAAGTTAGATGATGCTATTAGGATGAGATAACACTTGGATATGCAATGAAATGCCAAAAATTATACAGGATTTAAGGAAAATTGAGATAGGGCTATGGGAAAAATAGGCATTCAGATGGTTATTTAAATTGATTTGAGTCGCGGTAACTAAGATCAAACAATCAGGTTTTCTACATGCTTGTTAAGTTCAAATTGCTAATTTCACACGTTCCCTTTTTAAAGTCGACCAAAATTCCTCTTAGCACCAATATTTCATGGATTGTGCATGCATAAACAAAATTGAAATCTACTCTATCATGCGTAAATAAAAAAAAGATACGGGCTACTTTTCATGGCGTGATGGGTTGCCTCCCATCTAGCTCTTAGTTGAACATCGCAACATGATATCTTTACCACTTCCTTTAATGTTCCACTTAGAAGATTTGAATCTCCATCCCAACTTTTGTTCAATATGCAATGAGCAGCGGAGGGACAGAAGATTCAAATCTTCTAAGATGAAACTTAGGAGATGTGAGAACATGGAGAGCAAGCTTCGATCTCACCATTTTGGGGACTTGAACCTTTTACCCAATTTGGAATAAAATTTTTGAGATGGATCTTTGGGCAAAAGTGGGTACATCAATAGGCCACTCCTCATACACCGGAAGGTATGTTCTTTGGCCATTGATGGATGGGGTTCCATATACTTTTTTGGAATGCCAAATTCCAAACTATAAGAATTGGACTCCTTCTCCCCACGATGCACCATTTTCCAAGAGTGATGGATCCTCATCACATCCTCTAAGGATAATGGTTAAAAGTGGTTTGAATAAGGTCCAACTCATAATTTCAGGTTAAAATATCGAAAGCATCTTCACCCCGAAATGAACTAGAGTCATCATAAGATGTTTGCATTGATTCTTCTTTTGACACTAGTACCTTTTCACTTATTTTGGCTGCTTCTACATCGTATGATTTGGATTGTTGGGAAGTCCCTTAGGAGTCTTTTCTACCAAGACCATCATCATATCTTGATTTCTATTCTTGATGGACCTCCTCTTAGAAAATGGGCATGGTGGTAATGTTTGCAAGAATTATGTTCTTGACCTATTCCCTTGCTTTGAAATTTTCCCATTCGAACACCCCGTAAGATTGATGCAAGTCTTGCAAATTCTCACCGGTTATAGTTACCCAATCCAAAATAGTTTGAAACATTGCTCCAAGACCCATAGGTCGGGTTTATTGCTCCTCCTTCTTCTTATCATAAGAACTATCAATCTTATAAGAATAACTAGCAATTCAGTTAGTATAATAGAGGGAAGGGCATTTGGACAATCATTCCAATGTCTATTTCAACCACTATATAACGAGCACCTACACTCCCAATAGGGAGTATAGTTACAATCACTCCTGAAGTGTGGTCCTTCATAGATTGGACATGGGTTATCAGGATAGGAATCCCAATTCTGACATCATACTTGTCGGAAGTTTCCATAGAGAAAAATTAAAATAAATTAAAATCTACCTACAAATAAAAATCACAAACAAATATATATGAGCCTGAATTCAAGCAATTAGCTAAAATTTCAAACTAACTTAATATGCCAAATTGCTCCCCGATAACGAAGCCATTTTTTAGAACGCTGAACTTACACATTCAATTTAGTGAAAGGCGTTCGTCATCGATATATTTACCCAACTTTAGAGTCAGGGTCGAATCCACGAGGAACAATATGAGTGGAAATTAAGTTCATTAAAAATAATAGATACAAGAAAAATTCAAAACAATGTTACACAAAGATAAAATAGGGGAGATAGTTATCTACACTAATATTTCTTTTTGGGTTTTTTCTAGTATAAATTCGGGCCTACGAATAATTAGAGTTCAAACAATTATGCACGGATCTTGGGATTATGAATTAATAAGGGAGTGATATATGGGTGTTAGCAATCAACATCAATTTAGTAAGTCAAATACGGGTAGGTTTGGTTACAGATTTTGATGCTAGTCTTTCAATAAAACACCAAACTTTCTCCCATTGATTTTTTCGAATACCTTGTAGGTGTGTTCAACATTTGGTAACCACAACCTCAATGTAGGCATCCCTACTTCTAGGATGATACCTATGGTATAGTCAACCTCGCATTGACCCTTATGTCTAAGATAGTAAAGATTTCGCAAAGTACACACACAATTGCCTATCATTTCTTTGGTTCCCCATAACTCTTTTGAGGATGATATGGATTCCTAAACTTCCCCCAAAATCCTTTTTTGAAGATGGATTTGGGTTTTCTAGAGCATGGAGCTTTCACTCATCATACCCATGTAGGTATTTAGGGCTTTCACCCATCAAATCCCAACCATGTTATGCATAGCAATGATAAAACCCATAAACATGAACTACTAAATGGAAGCTAATCAATAACAACCCACACACACTTTAATCCCTATTCACACATAACCCCAAGAGGGAGATCTAGCTATACATAAGATAAATAAGCATTTTTATGATAATTTTATAGGCTGAGCATCACCCCCAAGCCTTATCATTAATCACAAAAGTTATACATAGAGGGGGCATAAACTTGACCTCTAATCTGTGTTTACACGTAAAAGAAAAGCTACTGCAAATGACATATATAAAGAATGTTATCTAATTCTATGATATACTAAGTTTATTCTATGGTAGCTCATGTAACTTGTTCAATTTTCTTCTTTGAAAACTTGGTATGCCCAGTTTGTTAAGCTGAAAGTAACCTACTACTTCTGAGGAAAGATGGCAACAATGGATATAATATTGCAGTTGATCTGACTGGTGACTAACTTTTGATAAGGCATCAGCTACAAAGTTGTCTTCCTAGTAAACATATCTACAGAGGCATTATTAAAATTGTGATATGAGCTTAAGAAAGGACTGAACTAGAGGTAGTAATTGACATGGGATTGGCATTTACTCTCTTAACCATCTGACCAAGAGCTCAGAATCCACCTCCAATATAACTTGTTGGATGTTATTCCTCAGACACCAGGAAAGTCCCCAGAGAGCAGCCTTCGTTTCTTCTTGATTGGTGGCCCCCTATCCCAATAGTGTAGCATAAGCATAAATGAGATCACCATTGTGATCTCTAATAACTACCCTACTCCAATCCTTCCAGGATTAGTGAGAGCACTGCCATCAGAATTTAACTTGATCATATTAGCCAGTGGCTTGGACCAATACACAGTTGTTACTTTTGTTTCTTATCTGCACGTCTCAACATATATCATCAAATTAGACTATTTAGTAGGCCAGGGGATGTATGGAAAGAAAGTGTGTAATAAGTAAGAGCTATCCTAGTAAATAAGAAATTTAACTCTTGCTAGTTGAGGTTGTTTTATACCATGTTTGATAACACTCACCAGCTTATGAGTAGTATTGGCTACGTTAAAACTCCACCACTTCAGCAATAAGTTTCTGAGTGGAGATATGTCATGAATCATCCCCAGAGATAAAGAGAAATGATTCCAGATGTTCTTAGAAAATGGTCCATCAACAAAGGTATGAGGAATGGTGTCCCAGCGAAAGTAAGAATAACAACCAAAGGTAGAAGGAGTAATACCAAATTGGGTGAGTCTTCTATTTGTATGGAGTTTCCTTCTCAAAACTATCCAAAGGAGGAAGGAGCATTTAAAGGAATTAATCTATGCCAGGAGTAAGTATTCATCATCGTTTTGGATCTGTTCTCTCTACTTAATCCCCAGGCAGAAGAGCAACTAAATTCTCCACTTGTATTCAGTGTTCATATTAAGAAGTCAGTAACCCTTTCTTTGAATTAGAATAAGACTTTGAGGACAATTTGTAACAATTGTCGGGGAAGAGCTGTGGTTATTTTTGCATATTCCATGAACCCTCAGTTATGAATGATACAACCTTAGCATTTCTTGACCTAATACCATCAATTTTGTAATTATGTAAAGGTCCCAAACCAGACCAATTATTCTACCAAAAGAAGCATGTACCAGATCTGATTCTCCATAGTATATGATGTTCAGCTTTCTTTTTGTTTATCATCATGGCCTTCCATATTAGTGATTTCCCATTGCATTCTTTCTTGGCCATAGCATTAACCCTCTGACAGTATTTTACTAGTAAGAAATTACCCCAAAGAGTGTTCCTAGTCTTGAAGATCCACCATTGTATCAACTACATAGATTTACATGTGGTAGCAATGTGCCTGATACCAATTGCTCCCTCATTAGAAGGGAAGAAAAGGTTTCTCCAAGATGCCCAATAATACTTTTTCTTGTTGTCTTTCCATCCCTAGAAAAAATTAGCAAACAGACACACAAGGTGTTTTATAATAGTTTCGGGAGGAATACATGCTGAAAGGATATGTATGGGAATTGATTATAGAACATGTTGCACCAAGATAGCTTTACCACCATAACTAAGAAATCTAGAATGCCAACCTGATATTCTGGAAGCAACTTTACTGACCAACCCAGCATAATAGCTGATTCATTATCTACCAAAATAGATTGGGTATTAAAGGTAAGTGATGGGTTTTTGTTTCTACTAAAAACTAGTTTCATCCTGAACCCTTGCAACAGTGGAGGGAAAGGTTTTATCTTCTAGTACAAAGTGACTCTTGTCCTTGTTGATCAGCGGGCCACATACCACTTCATAAGATGCTAGAGTTCTCATTAGAAATCTCAGAGTTTGTCTTTTCCTAGTGGTGAATACAATTATCTCATTATAAAAGCTTAGATAATTAATTTGGGAGCCATGTCTTACCTTATGAAAACCATAATACTAGGGATGATGGTGCAGAATATTTAGGGCTCTTGAGAAAAATTCCGCCTCAAGAATGAATAAGCCAAGGAAGAGGGGGTCACCTTGCTTTAATCCCCTGGTAGAGTGAAAGAAGCCATGTCTGGTACCATTCACAAGCACTGAGTACCAATTTTTTGATAGAGTCCTCCATATCATGGAAATAAGTGTCTACCAAATCTAAATCTCCTCAGAACAAGGCAAGTATAGGACCAATACACCCTATCATAAGCCTTGGCGATGTCAAGTTTAAAACCCACATTACCACCCACCACTGGTTTCATAATATCACTGATGATCTCCTGGGAAAGTAGAATGTTCTCAGCTATATTTCTACCTCTCAAAAAGCCAGACTAGTTTCTAGATATAAGAGAAGGTAGGATGGGGAAAAATCTGAGATAGATGTGTTTAGAAATAACCTAATTAGTGAAGTTACTCAAGCTAATAGGTTTATATTAAGAGAGTTTGTTGGGATGAGTTACTTTAGGAAGTAGAACTAGATAGGTGTGGGAGAAATATTTGGGAATAGTATGACCACAAAATAAAGCTATCACCACCTGTAGAAGATCCTCCCCTACTATATGCCAACAATATTGAAAAAACTTCCTATTCATACCATCAAGACCAGCTTCTGAGTGAGCACTCATTGAAAACACAATATTCTTCAATTCTTCCAGAGTAGGAAATGCCTATAGGGCATTATTTTGTTTATCTGATATCATCTTAGGAATATTGACTAACATATCTTCCTGTATATATTGAGCCTTCCTAGTAAAAATGACTTGGAAATGTTTACATGCAGCAACAACAATATCAACATCCCCTTGAATCCACTCCACTTTCTCATTTTTTACTTTTTGTATAAACATTCTTCTTCTTCTTCCCCTGATAAGGACATGAAAGTATCTAGAATTTTCATCTCCATATTTTAACTAGTGGAATTGAGATTTTTGTCTTAAGATAGCATCCTCAACCTTGAGATCTTTGATGCATTCAGCCTACAATCTATGAAAATCCTATCTATTCTCATCTGTGCTATTTAAGATCAACCTTTCCTCGTCTTCTTTAACCTTCTCTTCATAAGTCTTTACATTAGTGTAAATGTTATTTAGACCAATGAGTAAGAGTTGAACTTTATCTCTTCAATTTTTGGTGAAATCTCCAGATAGGTGTACCTGTACAAAGCTTTTGCCAACAAGTATCCATTGTATTAAGAAAGGTGGGATTATCCACCCAATAATTAAGAAATTTGAAGCATTTAATATGTGAATCCAATCTATCCTGCATCTCTATCAGTAAAAGGTAGTGATCAGAGCCTACAGAATACAAATGAGTAATGATGGACAGTGGCATTTTCTCCAACCATGTATTAGATACCATTGCTCTATCCAACCTTTTCCAAATTCTAAACTAGATATCTCTAAGGTTAGACCATGTGAATTTAGGACCATGGAAGCCCAAATCAGTTAGTCCACAAGCTTTAGTTACCCCTAGAAATTCAAAACTCTTCCTCATTTCATAAGGGATTCCACTTAATTTTTCATTAACTTCAGTGATTACATTTAAGTCACCAATAGTACACCAAGGTAAAGGTGTTGCAGCTAGTTGCACCAGTTTATTCCACAAGGGTCTTCTTAAAGTGTCTCTGTATTTGGCATAGACAACTGTCAGGAGATAAGTTTAGACTAGAGAACTATGCAAAACAGATTAGGTAATCTGCTAATCATCAGTACCAATGATGTCACTAGAGACATCCATATTCCAAAAGGCCCAGATTTTTTCATTAGGATTGCGGAGAGCATACTCCATCTTGAGTTTCCTTTTGGATTCTTTAAGATATTTATTATTAGAGAAAGGTTCTAGAATTTCAATCAAAGGAATTTGATGAATGATGGTGAGTTGTTGAATTCTCTCCAAAACATTTTGGGTAAATATACCCCTTGCATTCGAAATGAGATGTCTAATCATTTGGATGTTTTATAAATATGAGACCTGGTAAAAGGCCTGGTTGTATGTCCAGTCATGCTAGACATAGTTTGTTTGGTCCCCTTCTTAGATTAGAGTAAAGACCCCCTAGGAGAAAGCCCTTGCTGACTAGAAATCTGATTCACCTCCATATCATAGTCTGCTTGAGCCCCTGGATCAAATACATCATTCAAATTGTTATCAATATCCCTTATGTGCTCCCATTTGCTATCATCCACTTTATCCTTAGAATAAATTAATTTATATTTATTTTCTATCTCCTGAGAAAAGATATGGGAAGTCCCCATAGCTGGGATCATACTGGGTTGATCCTTGTTATCATAGGTATTCACCTGTTTAAGAACTATTTCCTCTTGAAAATAAGGCTCAGTGTTAGAATAGTTTCCTTGGACCATATCTGGTGCCATCACATCATGCTGTAAATCCTCCTGATCAACGTCAGTTGAGCTGGTCAACTGTTTCTCCTTATCTATATTCTTCATGTTGTTCCCCTAGCATACTCTGTATTATCAGGTTCATTAGGCTGTGACAAACCATTGATAGCCTCCTCAGTATTGACTGGAAAAGGTGTGCTCAGTTCTACCCTAGTCATGTTAAAGGGTAGTAAATGCATTAGATGTAGATGGAGCAGCTTTATCATATGAACCCCCTGTATATTTATTTGGAGACCTTGGCTTGAATATTATTCTTTTGTTGTCCCTACCCCTTTTTTTTGGTTTTTCCACTCATTAATAGGTGTCTTTACTTTATCTACATTTTGTTGCTTCATTATATCAGTTGAAGTCTTCAACCTTTAACCTGTTTGAGGGTCTTCTACCTTCTTACCTCCCCCTTGAGGATCCTCATGGAAACCAATTTCTGCTTAGCAGCCTAATCTTTTCCTTTGACAACACAAGATCTTGCAGTAAGCCCTTGGTGTTTGCAATATGAACAGTATAAATAAGCATAGACATACCTATAATCTCTATTGAAGTGATTTATTGAAGCCTAACTGAATGTTACTTCAAATTTGGCACTCCCACAAATCAACAATGGAAGTGAGATAATCTTCCACTTAGAAAGTCTCCAACGTACTCTTCACCCAAAAATTATACAATATTTTACTCTCCAAAAAATGGAGGTTATGAATTCAAGATCTAAAACTAAAAATTAAGGAAGATGGAATAATCCATCATTCCAGGGTTTGAATCATTTTGTCAAAATTGGGATCAACCACGTGCATTTTAAATTTTTCCCTTGGGCAGATTTCTTCTACTAAGCCATGATTGTGCGGGTCTAGCAATGACCTCGATTACTCGACTGCGGGTAACTTTCGCAATCGTAGTTGGATGACTTTGCTTGACTACCACGATCGTAGTCAGCAGACATGACTATAGTACCTTAGGCCTTGCTGCTTCAACTCTTCTATTGTACTTTTCTTGCTCCATATTGATTATTTTCTGCTCCAATCTATATCTTTTTATCTCCTCAACTCTATGCCTACAAAGAGTGGATATTAGTGCTTTTTATCACCAATATGTCTCATTTATTTATTCAAAACAAGGTAATGTGATGTTTAGTGAGAATGGGTAGTAAAATCATCACTCATCAACACCCCCAACTGAAAGCATTTGCTTGTCTTCAAGCAACACTACCTCTTACCATGAGAAAACAATTTTCTATGCCCAAACTTTATACCTTAATGCTCACAATGACTTCAACTTTAGTCACAACCACAAGTAGCTCATTGCACACGAGCTAAGCTAATTTCCACCAGCCCCTTCATAATAAGATGCAACATTCAAGGATACATAGGACTTTAAATAGCAACCAAACAACAACAACCAATACGCTAGAGTTGTCTTCATCTTGACCACAACTAATTTATACGCCTTTTGCTTCATTGCTCGGAAGTTGACAAAATCACCCATCTAAACTTGTTTCACATGCCAACCTCACAAGAAAAAGAATTTTATACACCAAGCTACCAAATTTGCGATAAGGAATTTTAAATGCAAGAACTCTATCTCTCACAAATAAAATCCAAATGCAACAAGTGTCATACCATAGGCTTGCAATGACCCAAAATCCCATCCCAGGACGTCACACGATGCTTATGCCCCCGAAGGACCATAAGCTTACCCTTTACTGATATTTGTACTTGTGCACTGTATAATGTCTAAAATAAATACGAAAACTAGCCATAAGGTTAAATACATCTATGAATACACAAAACTGAAAACTAAATACTAATACATCTTTCTGAAATGCCTCTAAACTATCTGAACTATGGAGTTGATGGGACATGTCCCCAACTAACTCCGTTAACTGAAAGTAAATAAAATCTGATGCAATAATAGTAAACTGAGATTCATCCTTAAAAGAAGAGGACTCATGGATATGGCTACTGCTACTGGCTGGGACTGAACTACTGAGAAAACTCTAGATCCTGTGCCTCTGAACCTATGGTTCCAAATAAAAAACCATCGCACAAATGCGTCAGTACAGAGATATACTGAGTATATAGATGGGGTAAGGAAAAATTCAAGGGCTCATGCATGCATAATATCTGAACTGAATAATCATGAAAATGCCACACAAGAACACATACACATACTTGAATGCATAGACCATAGCCATAATCATCACAACTCTAGAGACTAAAACTCGAATACTGCCTTACTTCAGGCTGAACTTACTACTGACACTGAGATACTGAGACACTGACTCATCTAATACTAACGACTAAGAAAATGGATGTACTTACTCAATGATTAAATTCGGATCTTACTACTCTCGACTAACAAGATTGAAGATCAACCTCTCTAACAGATGATTAAGAAAGCTATTATCAACGGTAAAGAAATGATCATATCTGAATCCGACACAAGAATACTCAATAGAATCTGAGAATATGATCTAGCCTATTTGGTGGCATATCTCTGAATATTATATCAAATAAATGTATATGAGACCAAGCCTATCTGACGAATGGTCTATAAATCTATGGAACTATCTGAGTTCCTCAGAGAGATAGATGATTATATGTAATAGTTTTGATTTCTGAAGTTTGATACTGAGACTGAGACTAAATCTGAAACTGTGGGAAGTAGTTACTTAACCAACATGCCCTAACCTACCACGGGCGGCCTCCAACCTGTAACCCCAGCTGGAAGTGTGTCAATACCATGCCATGGGTAAAGACCTCTCTCTCTGGTCAATCCTCTCTAGCGGATCACCCTTACTAAGAAGTCGACCTAAGGTAATATAATAGTCAAATACTATCTCTGGAGATGACAGCCTCTTTCAGATGGTGACTCTTATATCCTGCACTGGCTATGCAGTTCTAGAGGTCAGGGATTACTACTAACGACTTCGACCTCTCTCTTGCTGATATAAGGAGCAGCCATCCCTTTCCTCGCTCGGTGCTAGTTTCTACACCCAACTGAAAGACTCTGACTGAATTCTTAACTGAACACAGCTGAACTGAATCTGATACTGATTATGTTTATCAAAAGATCTGACTGAGCTATGCTAAGATCACTTAGTTCTATATCTGATAGAAATGTTATTGAATCACGATATCTGACTGATGATACAAATCTTGAATAGATTATTCGAACACTACTGAGATTTGAATTGAACACTTCCATACTGTTAGATCTGAGAGTACAGAGCTGAGGCTAGATTACTAGCGATACAGATATTATAGAGATTACTGAGATTACTGATACTTTTCAAATTCTATAACTGTCTGAGGATACAGTGTTCTATAATTCACTGAGTTTTGAGAGTCATGGCTCGATTGGAATTATCGTGAAACTAACACGGGCTCTAGTAAGCAGCTAAATTGTCCGATATAAATACCCCTAAGACTCGATAACATAAAATAAAGAATAATCATTCCTCCATCATCACAACTATTCATTCATCATCATCTTCACAATCTTTCATTCATCATCACAGTCATTCATTCATCATCATTATCATTAAAGCATCTCTTCGAGTATTTAGGAAACATAACATACCTTAACTTTTACAATCATTAAGGCATCGCGTCAAGCATTTAGGAAACATTGACATATACTAGCGTAGGGAAATATGCTACTAGATTATACTTCCTTCAACAAGGTCTTACCTCAAGTACTTCACACCTAAATTAGTCTTGACATGTATTTGGACATCACATGATTTTGGGAAAACTTCATACTATCATGTCATAACTTACTTGCTAACCACATGGCATGTATTAAAAGCTTAGCATATACCAAGGAGCACATAATTGGAGGATATAGAACCATCACATCTCGACTTGTTCACTAAGGTCTTTCAACAACACTAAGCAAGTACGGGTTTACACCTGTTTGGGGATTTCGTACTATCATGGAACATTTTACTCACTAAGGCATTTTATCAAACACTAGGCATGCATGGACTAGCTCATACTTTGGGGAATCCGAATAAACATACTATAGTGTCCATTTTGCTTCACCTAAGCTTTTTATCAAACATCTGGGGAACATGCTTTGCCTACTCAACCATTTCTACACCCAAATGACATGGACACATCACATAGGAAACCACTTCAAGAAGGCTCATCACAAGCATCATATAAATTCCATATACTAGGGTCAAAACTCATAAATCTTATAAACAAACATTAATCAAAACTCAACAGCAACTGGAACAACAATTTCAACTCACATGAATCATTAAAAACTCATAAACATAAAATCATTGAGTTTTAAAAAAAAAACGTACTTGAGCTTCTTAGATGAAAGGGGCCCAAGAATCAAAATCTACATACCTGGGGAAACTCTTTTCTTAAAGGTTCTTGGAAAGATTTATTGATTCCTCTTGATTCTCTCTTGATTTTTGTTAAAGAAGAAGAGAGGATTTTCATTTTGGAAACCCTAGTTTTTGGAGTGGAAGGAGATAAAATAAGGTCAAATCCTGTGTAAGGGAGTATATATAGGGGTTGGGCAAAGCCCTTTCCACCCTTAGAATTAAACTGAAAATTCCCGATTTTACATGCTGGCGCGATGCGCCATAATTGGCCAGCTCACTGGAAATTGGACAATTGGGAAACTGCACAATGGCGCAACGTAGTGGAAATTGCATTGCCCCCTGGGTTGTGAACTGGAACTATACCACGATGTGGTGGAATCGCGGAGGTTCACTAAAAATTGATAAATTCTAAAATTAATCCTTGGCGTGATGCACCATAATTGCGGAGGATCACTGAATTTTAATGATTGCTATTTTGGCTAGCTCTGTGACGCGCAAAGGTTTCAGGTGGCACACTGTCTCACTAAAATGGCTCTAACTCTTCACTCGAGTGTCCGATTTGGGTGAATTTTGTATCAATGGAAATTTTATTCTATGATTTACATGACAAAAAGTTGAAGTTAGGGAAATTACAAACGATTCAAAGTATTTCATACTTAGTAAGATATTTCTGACACTTTTAGACTTGAATTTCCACTTTACTGAATACGCTCTAAGGCTCAGACTGGAAGAGGACTTTGTGTGGCATTACAAGTCTTGCCCCTATTTTTTATCGCCACTACAAAGAGAGTAAATAGTTGGAGATCTCAAAGGACTTTTTAAGCTTGCAATGTAGGTTTGGGCTTGGGTAGAATATCAGTTATGACAACATGGCGACACTCTTCCTTAAACATCTACATCACACTTTTCAATCCTCCTCTTTGACTATAGGCCACTCTTCTTTGTTTTCTGTCTTTTATCATGCCTAATATTTTCTTCCTTTATTAACCCATTTCTTTCATCTCTTTTGCTTGTAACTTTCATGTAACTCCTTCCTTTTGTTGGATCCTTTGTTTTTCTATTTCTTTATTTTCAACACTTAGGTACATTCGGCATTTGACTAACAATTTTGTGGCCTGACGCTTCCTTCCATTAACTTTTACCACCCCTAACTTAGGATTTTAGCCTCAAGTTACATTTTCAAGTTCAAGAAATGTTTAGTTCAAAAGAGGAATAAGTAGAATGGATCATAGTTTGTAATGACTTTGCCAAAGAAAGGTCCAAAGGCTCAAAGTGGGTACTACGGATTATAATTACGCATGGATAAGACTTTTAGGCTAGAGTGGGTTCCAAAATCACAAGGGCCTCCTAAGATCATTTCTCCAACAACATACAATTAAAATTAGTTTTGAAAGACTAACGGGGCAAGTTCTAGATAACACAAGTGTACAAGAGATGAATACCAAAATCTCACCACACATGGCATACAAACTTCGCAAAGAGGGATCAAATGTCCCTCCCACGAGAGACAAAATAATAGTATCTATTTCTATTCATACATCAAGATTTATAAACCCAAAAAAAAAGAAAAAGTTTTATTACAACATTGTTCACGTACATGCCCTAGTTTTTTTTCATAAATTTGGGACGAAAAGGGTTTTTTATTTTACATTAGCCTCTTGCAAAATTTGCTAAACTATGGATACAACCAAAACCTTAGTCTCACATTTAAGCTTGAAATGGGAAAACTACCCATATGGCTACTCAGACTTCATCAATGGTGTACAAAGCAACCCCAACTTTACAACATACAATGCCACAGGTACTCAGACTTCCCTTGCCTTTTTGATATCTATGCTACGTGTACTCAAACTTCCCCTGCATCTATGCCTCAAAACCTAAACACAAAGGTTTACCCTTAAGAATGTCGTCACTCAATCCATCATAGGACAAAGTTAGTTATGTATCATCAAATTTAAAATAAAAGTAAAAGAAAAACTAAACCTAAAAACCATATGATAATCCATAAAATATGGGCACTATTAGAGTGATTAAAGATGTAGAATCTCAAAACCAAATAAAAAAGTATCCAAAGAGTCATCCCAAAACACCATAGTAAAAAATATCCAGCAACAATCAAAACAATACCAATTCGGGGCACCCCCAACTAAAAGGAATGCAGTGTCCTCACTGCTTATGCAATAAAACCAAAGTAAGAGGGGTTTCCCTAAATCTTCATCTACATCAAGACTTGTTATCTTCTATTATATCTACACCCTCATCATCAGCATCATCAGCAGGGGCCTCATCTCTACTATCCAATCTTGATGAAGGTAGTCGCTCATTGGGTTTGAGCACTTTAAAAATGCCCTTTACCCCCTTTCACAACTACTTGAAATATTTATCTCTTTTCATTTATCTCTTTAACATCTTCTTATGTAACTACCTAAGGTCCCTATATGATTTTGCTAAGGCTGAGTACGCTCTCTCCAAACTGGCAATAATTGCCCTCTACTTCTTCTCCTTACGGTAGATGTTATAATCTGACTGAGATGCATATAAGTGACAGGTGGTGGATGGCTCTCCTGGTTCCTTAGGAAACCTAGAAACTAGCTCCCTAACCTCCCTCATTTGACCTGACATGTAATCGAGCAGGTTGGATAATGAAGGTTTACAAAAATCTATGTCCTGTTGGGCTGATTTGCCTGTGTCCATCTTTTTTTACTTACTCTGACCTGGGGCACCCTTACCTTTGAATTTGAGTTGGTAGATAAAAGTGACTAGATAGACACACATATCTACAGCATACTCTTCCACTTCTGTGCTCTTGCAAAGCTCAGTTATAAAGGAAGGGAAAAAAAGGTGCATACCTCCATGATTCTGGAAGTACCTCCACTCCAAAAGAACAATCTCGTCCATATTGAGAGGGATCACAAGTAGGATGCAAGAAACAATATGAGATCTCAAATTTGAGACAATTGTCATATCGGTGCATAGTGAGACTTGGCTACATAAGATGTTCTGCCAAAGCTTAGCTTCTACTATGAAGTCCTTCATCAAAATATCTCTCTTGGTAATGGACCAAGGAAGTGCTTTTCCAAAATATAAAATGTTGGCCATCTAGGTTCCTATCTTACATTCTATTGCCTGAAATTTCCCCATGTCGGCATCTGAGAACCCATACACTGCATTAACCTGCTCCACTCCAAAGTTCACTTGCTTAAACTGAATTTTCATTACTAGGTTTGTGAGGAAAACAACGCTGAGGTTTGGATAGAAGTCATGCACCTAATGCTCATTAGCATAGAAGGGTTCTGGGGAAAAGCATATCCGCTGGGTTGTAGTGAGTCTGGCATAGAATTTTGAAAGCTCCTCCTCCATCTTGTCTAAGCTAATACCCCTTTCTGGGAGTATCTTTTCCCTATGGAAATCTTCATAGTAGCTATTCTAGCATTGTGCAGCCGTGAATCGTGTATCATCAAATCTTCCATTTTTGAGGTTGACAACCTGTAAGCAACGCAACTCAGGCCAATATCAGTATTATCTCACCAAAACACACTAGAACAAGAAGGTAAACTCTTGTGGTACTGTTATGTGAGGTTTTAAGGGTAGCAGAGGATGTGCAGAAGATTTGAAGATTGCCTAAAACTACCCTCAGGTATGGCGATCGGAAAGCGTTGACCATGATCGATATGCTGTGATCTCAGTCATCGGGACCACGATTGCAGTACTCGAAACCAGGTTTCATAGTTTTTGCACATAGTTCAAAATACAATTTTACCCCAATCATTTGCTTAAACTAGGCATGATAACATTATAAATAGAGAATTTCAAGCATAGAGTGTGTGATCACAGCCCCGAACACAAGGAGATTGAACATTGAATTCATAGGGGCATTTTTATTGCACACATGATATACACTTTAATTTAAGCGGTTTAAGGTTTAATTTTGGGTACTCAAGATTTCCCCAATAGTGTGTACACTAACTACAACAGCTAACCACAGTACAATAATAAATAAGCATGAATTTGGTAATCAAAACATTATTTTAGGAATTTTTTGTACATTACAAATTCAAAGCATGCAATTATATCAAAATCAAGGGAGTTAAGACAACTTACCAAGTTAGATGATGCTATTGGGATGAGATGACACTTGGAATTGCAATGCAAGGCCAAAAGTAGAGAGGATTTTGAGAGAAATTGAGAGAGGGGTGTGGGCAAATTAGGCATTTGGATGGTTATTTAAATTGATTTGACCACGATTGAGGTCTTGTTACATGATTACGGTCACGCGATGGCATAGACCACAGTTGCGGTAACTAAGACCAAACAATCAATTTTCTGCACTGCTTGTTCTGTCCAAATTGCCAATTTCACATGTTCCCTTTTCAAAGTCAACCAAAATTCCTCGTAGCACCAATATTTCATAGATTGTGCATTCATAACAAAAATGAAATCTACTATATCCAGCGTAAAGAAAAAAAAGATACGGGCCATTTTTTGGGCGTGAACGGTTGCCTCCCATCTAGCACTTAGTTTAACGTCGCGGCATGACACCTTTACTACTTTATTTTATTTTTACACTTAGAAGATTTGAATCTCCTTCCCAACTTTAGTTCAATATGTAATGACCGGTAGAGGGACAGAAAATTAAATCTTCCAAGATAAAACTTGGAATATGTAAGGACAGGGCAAGCAAACTTCGATCTCGCCATTTTGTGGACTTAAACCTTTTACCCAATTTGAAATCAAATTTCTGAGTTGGATCTTTAGGAAAAAGTGGGCACATCAATAGGCCACTCCTTATACATCAGAATTTGTGTTCCTTCGCCACTGATGGATGGGGTTCCATATGTTCTTTTGGAATGCCAAATTCTAAAATATAAGAATTTGTATCCTCCCTACGATGAATCATTTGCTCAGAGTGATGGATCAGTGATGGATCCTCATCACATCCTTTAAGTATAATGGTTAAAAGTGGTTTGAATAAGGTCCAATTCCTAATCCTGGGTTAGCCTCCTCAAAAGCATCTTCACCACAAAATAAACGAGAGTCATCGTAAGAGGTTGGCATTGATTCTTATTTTGACTCTAGTACCTTTTTTGTCATTTTTGCTTCATCTACCTCATATGATTTGGATTGTTGGGAAGTCCCCTAGGAGTCTTTACAACCAAGACCATCATCACAACTTGGTTTCTCTTCTCGATGGACCTCCTTTTGGGAAATGGGCATGGTTGTAATGTTTGCAAGAATTATGTTCTTGACCAATTCCCTTGCTTTGAAATTTTCGCATTCGAACAGCCCGTAAGATTGATGTAAGTCTTGTGCATTCTCCCTAGTTATAGTTACCTGATCTAAAATAATTTAAAGCATTGCTCTAAGACCTATGGGTTCGGTTTGTTTCTCCTCCTTCTTCTCATAATAAGAGCTATCAATCTCATAAGAACAACTAGAAATTCAGTTAGTATAATAGGGGGAAAGGGCATTTCAATAGTCATCCCAAGGTCCATTTCGACCACTACATAACGAGCACCTATACTCTCAATGGGGAGTATAGTTACAATCTCTTTTGAAGTGTGGTCCTTCAAAGATTGCACATGGGTCATCAGGAAAGAAATCCCAATTACCGACATTATACTTGTTGGAAGTTACCATAGAGAAAAATTAAAATAAATTAAAATCTACCTACAAAGAAAAATCACAAACAAATATATATGAGCTTTAATTCAAGCAAGTATCTAAAATTTCAAACTAAGATATGCCAAATTGCTCCCCGACAATGGAGCCATTTTTTATAACTCTCAACTTACACGTTCAATTTAGTGCAAGTCGGTCGTCATCAATATATTTACCCAACTTTGGTGTCGGGATCGAATCCACGAGGAAAAATATGAGTGGCAATCAAGTTAATTAAAAAAATAGATAAAAGTTAAATTCAAAACAATGTTACACGAAGATAAAAATAAGGGAGATAGTTATCTACACTAATGTTTCTTTTGGGGTTTTTACTAGTATAAATTCGGGGCTACAAATAATTAGAGTTTTAACAATTATTCATGGATCTTGGGATTATGAATTAGTAACGGAGTGATCTATGGGTGTTAGCAATCAAAATCAATTTAGTAAGTCAAATACGGGTAGGTTTGTTTACAGATTTTGAGGCTAGTCTTTCAATAAAACACCAAACTTTCACCCATTTATTCTTTCGAATACCAAATAGGTGTGTTCAACATTTGGTAACCACAACCTCAATCTAGGCATCCATATTTCGAGGATGATACCCATGGTAGAGTCAACCTCGCATTCACCCTTATGACGAAGATAGTGAAGATTTAGCAAACTACACACAAAATTGTCTATCATTGCTTTGGTCTCCACATCCCTCTTTTGAGGATGATATGGATTCCTAAACATCCCCCTAAAACCTTTCTTTCAAAGAATTCTTTGGTTTTTCTAGAGCATGGAGCATTCACTCATCATACCCATGTAGGTATTTAGGGCTTTCATCCATCAAATCTCAACCATGTTATGCATAGCAAAGATAAAACCCATAAATATGAACTATTAAATGGAAGCTAATCAATAACAACAGACACATACTTTAATCCCTATTCACACATAACCCCAAGAGTGAGATCTAGATACATATAATATAAATAAGCATAGATATACCCATAATCTCCATTGAAGTAATTTATTGAAGCATAAGTGAATGTTACTTCAAACTTGGCACTCCCATAAATCAACAATGGAAGTGAGCTAATCTTCCAGTTAGAAAGTCTCCAATGTATTCTTCACCCAAATATTATATAATATTTTATTCTCTAAAAAATGAAGGCTATGAATTCATGAGATAAAACTAAAAATTGGGGAAGATGGAATTATCCATCATGCTAGGGTTTAAATCATTTTATCAAAATTAGGATCAACCACATGCACTTTAAATTTTTCCCTTGGGTTGATTTCTTCTGCTAAGCCGCCATCGCACGAGTCTGGCTGCGATCTCAGTTACTCGACTATGGGTAACTTTTGCAATCATGGTTAGATGTCTGTGCTTGACTTCCACGATCACAATCAGCAGACCGCAACCGCGGTACTTAAGGCCTTGCTGTTCCAAGTCTTCTGTTGCACTTTTCTTTCTTTCTTTTAATTACTTTCAGCTCGAATCCATATCTTGTGATCTCCTCAACTCTATTCCTACAAAGAGTGGATATTAGTGATTTTTATCACCAATATGTCTCATTCATTCATTAAAAACAAGGTAATGTGCAAAAATTTTTAGTGAGAATAATATCATCACTCATCAAAGAATCGGGGCCCAAATCATCCCCTAAAGTTTTAATATTTTAAGGCCTAATTTCTAAGAATTTATAATGTAATAGGATGGAAATTAATAGAAAATGATCAATGAATGTTAGCTTGCTTACCTTAGCTTCATTGGTTCATTCCATACTTTTTTCTCTCTTTGTGTTCTCAAATTGTTGTGAAAATGGTGAAACAAAATAATGGAAATTTGGGTGGGGGAAAGGGGATTTAAAAGCCCCTAGGCGTCTACTGACACCTTGGTACTAAAGTAGTATCTTGACCAATAAAGCGGTTTGGCAGCTTTGCATAGGTACCACTATAGCAGCCCCTATGGGGCAAACCTTGTTGCTAAAGAGGACCTCATCCAATTGGCCAAGGCCTCTTAAGAGACTTGTGATCATGAAGCATTGGCCACTATTGTGGCACCATGAGGGATAAAAAGGTCATCTCAGCTACCAAATCCTAGATTTTGCTAAGTCTAAAAATAAACTTAGATCGAGTGCTCAAAATTTATTTAGAATCCCATGCGCAAACAAACTACACTACCATACAAAATTAGACATTCTAGACTCAATGAAACCATCAAAAATTTGATGCAAGATCATTTAGACAAATGTAGAATGCATACCTATAGTTCTATTTTTCATATAATTCGCCCAATAGCCCAAATGAGTGTGCTAGCCTCAAAACCTAAAACAAGGGTCATCCTAGACTAAAATCAACATTCTAAAGCTGAGGAAACTATCAAAATTCTCATTTGTGGTCTGCTACCAGGAGTTTTGGTCCAAGACCAAATCCTAAAGAGTAAAAGCTCCCAAATGGGGAAATGAGCCTAAAACCCAAATAAATTGTCTGATCACTGAGCTGATAGTTCCAATAAGTCATAAATGACCTATAACAATTGTAGAAAGGTTCAATACACCAAAAATTCCTATAAATCAAGGAAATGACCTAGAGGTTCATTACAATATCCAATACTAAAAGTACTTTCATGAGTGAAAGGCAATGGATAGGAGGAGAACAAAAGCTCAAAAGGATGAGGTACTGGGCCCACATGCTTCGAACAAGACTCCCTAGATAACATCTAAGAAGAAATAATGCTTCCAAGGTATTTTTCCATAGGTAACCCTTTTCAACCAACTTTTGAACTTTACTTCTCAAACAACGAAAACTCATCCTTAACCCCTAACTGGCCTCTAACTAAACCCAGAAAGGTTGATGCAGTCAAATTTGAACCACGAGACATTGATACCATATCATTACCAGAACAACCAAGTGAAAACTAATCCAAGCCTAATGCAATCCAAGGCACGGCTCATACAACCAACTCCAACACCCAAACTTATCCTTCTTTTGTCTTTCCAAACTTGCTATCCACTCTAAACTAAGAAAAAAGTCACTCGAGTTTGGTTTACGCAAGTACATCACACTAACATCAAAGAATTAAAAGTCCATAATGGAAAGCATGAGAATAAGCCCATAAGGATCTACCAGGGCATACAAATAGGGATAACCAAGTTCTGTAAGTTATTCTAATACTATAACTAATCTGAATGACCCTAAAAAATAATAGCCAGGAGTCTAAAGCATAAACCCTCTTCATTGAATCATCTGCTCCAGGATATATAACTAACTAAGGAATAAGCCATGTTGAATCTAAATCAAGCATACAATTTTTGGTGAGTAGATCATCCAAAAACCCAATGAAAACTAAAAATCAAGGTCAAGGCTGAAGAAACCAATACTGTGCCAATGGAGGTACCTAAACACTTATCAACCACCACACATCTAAGTTGAACAAGACTGAATAGGTAGACAAGAAGTAGGCTTAGCCAGTGATCACACTCAACTTACTCTATGAATTTATGGGCAAGGCAATCATTGTCAAATATAATAACCCAACATGAGTTGGGGTTGAATCCTTGAGGAGAAAATTTAGTCTTTAATTTCGATAGGTTTTGAAAGAGTCTAAGTGTAAACTTGTAGTGTAAAGAAAATGAAATACTTAAAGCAAAATCAGGGGTATGGTTTGGAAGGGTTACTTTACCTAAATCTACTCAAACTACCAATTAAAGAAAATAAATATGTATAAGATTATAGTATGAGATAATTCTTGGGATCATGTCTTTCTAGGGGCAAATAATACATGGGTTCATGATAATCGAATGCAAATTCTAGTTAATGATTAGATGGGTAGGATATATTAGGGGTTCTTGATGCTAGTTTGTCAAAACCTCAAGATTATCACACATGGACCCTTTTGGATACCTCATGGGTATGGCAAGAAAATCCACCCATTATCTCAATTGGGCATCCCTATTTCTAGAAAGATGCCTAAGACCTATCTAAATTTCAATCTACCCTTATTTTTAAGATAATGAAAAGGGAATAAGCTACATCTAATTATTGTACACTAAGGCCTTGTCAACCATATCCCTCTTTCGAGGATGATATAGGATCCAAAAGTATACTCGCATCCCTATTTAAAAGATGACGTGAGGTTTTTGGAATTTAGGGTTTTCACCTACAAATTCCAACTCAATCAAGCAAGCATTAGTGAAACCAATCATCATTAACCAAGAATCTACACTAATAAATCATAGCCCACACATATTTACACCTAATTCAATATAATCCCAAGATAAATGTTTAGCTACTCATGAAGTTAGGGAAAAGAATTATACCAAAATAATCATTCAATGTTTCCATTGAAGATGCAAACAAGAGTATTCTTCAATATCCAACTTCAATTACAACCAAACCTATTTGAGAAATTATCCATAATAAGGTTTCTAATTTGGTAGGATTTTAAATTGTTCATAGTTCAATTCTAGTTGGGAAGATGCCAAAAAATAAAAGGGTTTTTGCTCTATATAGGATTTGGGGTCGGCTCCATAAAATTACAAAACATCCTCTTAGCATAAACCCATGTTGTCATGATTGCCCTAGCTTGATCGCAATCGCGACTCCAATAATCGTGGTGAGTCCGTCATTATCATTGATGCTAACTGATCTTGACTGGTCACAATCACGGCCCTCAGACTATGGTTGTGGTAACTGGGGTCAGTCCTGCTCCTACTTTTCCATCTTTTGCACTTCTCTTGCCTTTTTTAAGCCCTTTTTATCTAACTTCACTTCTGTTCTTCTCATCACCTATATACTTGCAAAATATGGGAATTAGAGCATTCAAATGACAAAGTTTTCTTATTCATACCTATAAATCATAGTAGTGTGGATAAATTTGGATATAAATGAGTGGTAAATTTACAATTCATCAACACCCCAACTTAAACCTTTGATTGTCCATAAGAAACACTACTTATTAGTCAATGAGACTATGAAATTATAAGCCTATTTATGCAACCAAATGATCACAATGACTATAAACTTGATTAACATCAACAAATAGCCCTCAAATATAGGAAAAGCTATTCTCATGACTTCCCTCAATATGAAACACAATTTTAAATATTCAAAAGACTTCAAAGAACAACAATTCATCAATCACTAACTCATTATAAGTGATTCTCTATCTATAGAAACTCCAGTAAACTCTTTTTTCCTTATTTTTCAAAAAATAACAATTTCACTCACCTCAATTTGTCTACATACCTCCTACAAAGAAGGAAATCCCACACACACTCAATTATGTATTATTTGATAAGTGATATAAGTAAAAAAACTCTCTCTCACAAAAATTCTCAATGCTAACAAGTACCATACCATAGGCTTGCCCTTACTTTCAATTACCACTACAATGAATACACTTGGTTGGAGATCTCAAAGGGATTTTTGAGCTTATGATGTAGGTTCGGGAAAAGGTATGACATCATTTAGGAACAAAGTGGCTACATCCTCCTTGAACATCTACATCATACTATTCAATCCAACTTTTGACCATGGACCACTTTATTTGTTTCCAAAATTCACACATGCCTAATTTAGCTACCTTGATTTCCCTATTTATTTGAAAGCATTTTATTTTTTGACTAAGTCTTGTGATATCTAATGTTATTCCTTTAATTTATCATTCCTTTCTTTTTCACTTTTTTCATTTATTTCTTTGCTTAGCATCAAAGGTATCCAATTCGATTACTATGGACCAAGGTCATATCTTTCAAACTTACCACCCCTAACTTAGGCATTTAGACTCAAGTCTCAATGTCCAAGTTCAAGGAGGGTAGGTGAAACACCTTGTCTTACCCTTAGAAAATTTCCTAAGTTGAGCATTTTGGACATCATACGACTTGTACATACTAGTCATATAATGTGGTACAGTTCAAGGTCCCTCCACTCATATAAAAATCATTATGATTTGGTTGAATTATGTCCAAGGTAATATTAGGCATCTTACTATTCATATTTTAGGGTATGAGTAGTATGTTACTAAGTCATATGATTCCCTAAGTTTAGTCTAGAAAATTTTACCCAGGGTACGGGTTAGGGGTAATAGTCATATGAGTAGGTACAATTTGGTCTAAGGACTCGTATGTTGGATAGTGTTGGAATACAACTTGATTCCTATGTTGTGAGTGGTACATACCTCTCATATGGTTGTGTACGAGTCAAAAAGGGAGTCATACCCTCCTGCGCACCTTTCTCAGTTTTTAAGCTGAGGATATTTTGGATATTTCCCAACCCAAAACACATAAATCCCTCTATATTAAAACCTATTGTGGCCTCTCATAACCTAATGAATATGAATGGTTGGTAAATAAATTTGTAAAGGCCTTGTTGGCTACGTTATGATTTAATTGGTAACCTTGGTTGTTTAACTAGCAAAAAGGGTTTGAGTCCCTAAATATTAACTTGATTTATGTCTTTATTAGACAATGGTTAGAGTCCCTAAACTTTGAATTAAATAAGTGTCTTTGTTAGTCAATGGGTTTGAATCTCAAAGTCAACTGAATGATTTGTTGATTGACAATGGTAATGGCATATTTTATGCTTTGATGATACCAAAAAAGCCTTTGGTAAGTAATTGGCTTAATATTTATGGATGTGAAATGATGGTTTTAAATTATGCTTTAAAAGTGGGATGTGTAGCTGGGCCGTGAAAGTGCATTTCGAAGGACTAACACTGGAAACCACACTAGTCGGTGTGGGTGTCTTTATGACCAGGTGGTTTGACTCTCCTAAATTAATATGTGAATAGGAGATTCGAGTCCCATATAATACATGATTGGTGCTTAAGTCACCTTGATTATGTCGAGAGGTTCTAGTCCCTTATATAGGCATATATGGTTTTGGATATTCTCTAGTCTGTGTGGATACAGGCATTGGTGCCATTCCAGTTAGTGGAGAGTTAGGCCCATATAGCCCTAGGGTGCCTTATTCTATGACGGTCATGCTATGCAGCCCAGGTTAAGGTTTTCAAGGTTCATGCTAATCTTGTTCCCCACCCTATCATAGTATATATACATATTTATATATTCAATTAGTTATATTCATTGGTTGATTGGATCTAAACTGTTGGTATTATTTTATCTTTATCCTTAGTTATATGCTAGAGCTCTAATTTCTAACCATCTTTGACACTATATCCCCATGCGATACAGGTGTTGGTCATATTCTTACACCACCTAATCAGTAGTTGGTCTCGGGAATAGCTTGTGTTGACTTGAGTGTTGAGCTTCCATACTTTGGAAGGCTCAATTTCTTGCTTTAAGTTTTTTTATGTCTTTATTGGTCTAGAATTAGAAATTGGTCTTGGCTATGGACGGGGGCATATCCCGGCCAGATATTCTTGGATTTCTTTTAGAGGCTTTATATGGACAAACTGGGGACTTGGTTATGTTATGGTATAGATATGTGCTTGGTTATTATTTTTGTTTTGTTATGGTTGTTGTTTGGGCATTGGACGGTTAGAATTGTTTGGGTTGGTCAAGGTCTTAGACATATCCCAGAATCTTTATATATTTAATCACTTTTTCTTCTTATATGTTTGGTATTCATTCGGCTCAGGTTATATATTGGTTAGTTGGATTAGGTAGCGGGGTGATCTCTGGTCTTTTTTGGGCCTAAGATTCCCATTATGATAAGGCCTTTGTTAGGGTCCTGTAAAGTTGGCATCATAGCTAGGTTCAAGTAAAATATCTTTTATAGGTGTGTAGCACACCACACTTATAAGGAAGAGGCTACAAGGAATTTTGGAATGTTTCACTTTTTTTGTAGTCTTACTTTGAGGCAAGGTAGGATATCTGTCAAGGAGTGTGCCTTGAAATTTCACCAGTTGTCCAGGTATGCTGCAGAGTTAGTTTCTAGTATAGGGTTAGAATACGTAAGCTTGCTTTAGGACTGTCACATGAGTTGATCCTTGAGAGTAAGACTACTTTGTTGATTAAGGACATGGACATCTCTAGGTTGGTGGTGTACATACAGCAAGTGGAGGAAGAGAAAAGGAAGCAGGCTAGGTTTAGTAAGAGGAAAGGGAAAAAATTTAGGAATTCTGAGCAGAGTGGTAGATATGGTGGTAAGTGTCCAAAAAAGAAGTGGGGGAGTTCTGGTTTTTTCTCCACTACTAGTAAAAATTTAGGCACTTTAGGCTTGTAGTATAGGTTTGGGAAAGGGCATGATACCATTTGGGTACAAAGTGACTACACCCTCCTTGAGCATCTACATCACATTATTTATCCAAACTTTTGACCATGGACCCCTTCATTTATTTCCAAAACTCACATATGTTTACTTTTGCTACCTTGATTTACCCATCTCTTTGAAAGCATTCTCCTTTTGACCATTTCTTTTGTAATTTACGTTATTCCTTATTTTGATGAATCCTTTTTTTTCACTTTTTCACTTTCTCCCTTTGCTTAGATTTTTAGGCATCTACTTACAATATCACGACCCAAGGTCACTTCTTCAAAAACTTACCACCCCCAACATAGGCATTTATTTAGCCTCAAGTTTTATTTTCCAAGTTCAAGGAGGGTAGGGTTCAAAATAGGGATAAACTTTAAATAGTTCAAGGCATGTAATATGGTTGCCAAAGAAAGGCTTGAAGTCTCAAAATGGGTAACTAAGTGTAACGACCTGATTTTATGGAACCGAAATATCATATGGTGCTCATGATCCCGAAGGACCACAAGCTAACCCACTACTGATATCTGTACCTGGACACTGTATAATATAGATAATAAATGCAGAAACTGGACATAAGGTTTAAAACACCTAAAAATACTCAAAATTTAAAACTGAATACTGATACATCTGTCCGAAAAGCCTCTAAACTGTCTAAGCTGTGGAGTTGATTGGACATGTCCCCAACTAACTTCGTCAACTGAAAACAAACAAAATATAATGCAATAATGATAAATGGATCATCCTCGAATGAAGAGGACTCACTGCTATGTCTACTGCTACTGACTAGGACTGAGCTATTAAGGGTACTCTGGACCTCGTGCCTCTGAACCTATGGTGTCAAATAAAAGATCATAGCGCAAATACGTCAGTACGAGAATGTACCGAGTATGAAGGTGAGGTAAGGCTAAATGCAAGGGCTTATGCATAAATAATTACTTAATTGAATAATCACGAGAGTACTGAATGAGAACGCATGCATGAATACACGAATAATAACTACAACCATCATAACTCTGAATACTGAAACTCGGATACTACATTACTGTCATCTGAACTCACTACTAATAATAAGATACTGAATAACTGAATCATCTGATACTAATAACTGAGTACTGGAGTTGAGATCAGTCTTAACTAGTGAGTGATCTCGAAATCTGAGGATAATAAAGATGATTGACTTAATATACTTACGTCATTGACCGAATTTTGAGCTTTCTACTCTCAACTGACAGCATCAGAGATCAAACCTCTCTAACGGATGATTCTGGAATCTACTATTAATGATAAGAAAAGATCATGTCCGAATCTGACAACAAGAATACTCAATTGAATCTGAGACTAAGATCAAGCCTATCTGACGGGGGATCTCCAGATCTGATAATAGAATATGCAACTAAATTTGAGACTGAGATCAAGCCTATCAGATCGATGATCTCTAAATCTGATAACAAGAATAATCAACTGAATCTGAGACTGAGATCAAGCCTATCTGATGGGTGCTCTAGATTTGATAACCAGAATACTCAACTAAATCTGACACTAAGTCAAGCCTATCTAATGGGTGATATCTAGATCTGAAACTGACTAACTTTATATGAGACCAAGCCTATCTGACGGGTGATCCATGAATCAATGGAACTATCTGAGTTCCTCACTGAGATAGATGATTGTATCTGACAGTCTTGATTTTTGAAGATTGATATTGAAACTATAACTATGGGATGTAGTCACTTAACCGACATACCCTAAATCTCAACTGGTAGGGTCCAACCTGTAACCCTAGTTGGAAGGGTGTCAACATCGTTCCATGGGTAAGGACCTCTCTGGTCAAGCCTATCTGATGGGTGACCCTCCTAGGAAGTCAAGCCTAATGCATATATTAGTCAAGCCTATCTGACGGGTGACCAACCTTTCCTGATGGGTGACTCCTGCATCCTGTGCTGGCAACGTAGTTCTAGAGTTCAGGGATTGCTCCTAATGACTCTGCCTCTCTGAAGGGGAGCCACCATCCCTACCCTTGCTCGGTGCTAGATCTTACTCACAACAGAAAGACTCTGAACTGGTTCTTAACTTAACACAAACTAAGATGAATCTGATACGGATCATGTTTCTCGAATAGTTGGACTGAGTTAAGCCGAATTAACTTAGTTTCTTATCTGACAGAATACTACTGAATCTCGTTATCTGACAGAATAACACTAAGATTTGAATAGAGTACTCGATTACTACAGAAGTCAGAACTGAACACTTGAATACTACTAGATCTAAGCGGGGTACAGAACTGAGGCTAGATTACAGAGATACTGAGATTATGGTGATTACAGAGATTACTAAGATTTCTTAAGTTCTGTATCTTTCTAAGAATACAGAGTTCTATAACTCGCTGAGTTCTAAGAATCATGGCTCGACTGGAATTATAGTGAAAACTGACACAGGCTCTAGACATCGGCTAAATTATCGGGTACAAATACCCCCAGGACTCTATAACATAAAAGAAAAACATAACCATTCTTTAATAATCAAGAGCATGGACAATCATTCACCATGACAATCACTAAGTCATCACTTCAATTATTTAGGAATCCTAAATATGTAATAACATAGGGGGATATGCTATTGGATCATACTCCATTCAACAAGGTCTTACATCAAACACTTAGCATGTATTAAAGTCTTAGCATGTATCAAAGAGAACATAATTAGGAATTTCATGCTATCATGTCACAATTCATTCACTGCGGCTTTTCAACAAACACTTGACATACATGGGCTTGCACACAATTGGGGATTTCTCGTCAACATGCTATAATGGCTCTAATTCCTTCACACAAGCATTTTATCAAACATATGCGGAGCATGCTTTGCTTATTAAACAATTTTTTTTTCACTTAACTAAAGAGGTTTTATCATGAATATCACATACTAGGGTCAAATCTTGAAAACCTTGCAAACAAACATGGATCAAAACTTAATAATAACATGAACATCAATTTCAACTCAGATGAATCATGAAAACCCACTAACATAAGATCTTTGAATTTTAGAAAAGGGTTCTTGAGCTTCTTGGATGAAAGGAACCCAAGAATCAACATTTACATACCTTAGAGAAACTCTTTCTTGAAAGATCTTGGAGAGATTCTTGATTTCTTGATTTCTCTTGATTTTTCTTGAAAAAAAAAAGGAAGGGTTTTGATTTTGTAGAAACCCTAGTTTTTGATGTTAAAGATGAGAAATGAAGTTGTGAGACTTGATCGGATATAAATAGGGGCTGAATTGAGTGGGATAAAGACCAAAAAACCCTTTTAAAATGAGTTAAAAATGCTGAATGGGGTCTGCGATGGTCGAAGTGATGGTCCGTCGCTCAGTCTGACGGTCCGTCGAATAGTCCATCGCATAGTGATCGAAAAAAACACACTGCCTCGATGCGACGATCTGAGTGATGGTCCATCAAAAACCCGAGAGTCCTTCAGATCATTCGTCGCATGTTGGCCAGGATGAGGCCACACTGCCTCAGCGCGACGGTCCCAGCAACGGTCCGTCGCAGCCTCGATGGTCCTTCGTCCTGGATGTCGCACTTGGTCTTGAAAAGGGAGTCACTTCCTTGGTTGCGATGGGCTGGACGATGGTCCATCGTAAGCTCGATGGTCCATCAACCCGGTTGTCGCACTTGGGCGGTTTTGACTATTTTCTATAAAATGCCCATAACTTCCTCGTTCGATGCCGGATTTTGATGAAATTTGTATCAATGGAAATCTTATTCATTGATATACATGAAAAAAAGTCGATATTAGGGAAATTCTACATGGTTCAAAATATTGCTCACTTAGGAAGACATTTCTCAACCTTTTTGGACCAAATTTATGCTTCACTTGACACGCTCTAAGGCTCACTATGAGAGAAATTTTTGAGGTCTTACATCATCTCTCCCTTGGAAACATTCATCCTCGAATATCACTTGATAGGATAAGAATACTGATCAACTGAACTTACTCAAGGAACAAAAACTTCTGAAACATGACTATTCAATTGAAACCACTGATACTCTGAGTTCTCATACTAGACATGGATACCTTACACATGGAACACTCAACTAAAGTTGCTCATAAGCTGAATTCTCATAATGGACATGCATATCTGATGCATGGATGCATAACTGGGCTGATCTCATGAATGCATGACTAAACATACTGAAAATCTAAACTTTTTCTACAGAACATGCATATCTAATGCATGAATGTCTGACTGAACTGACTCTCAAAAGCATGACTGGCTATGCAATGATCACTTATGTTAACTTCATAAGGGGAGTCTGAACATGCAAATAAATAAGCCTAAGAACATAAGAGCATCATAATATCATGGGGTATCTCCCCCTTGGGACTCTTTGTCCCTCTACAAACACCTTTCTGAAACACTGGGACGGTGCATGGGGCACCTACGAACTGGGTCATGATTGACCAACTTAGATCTGAAACTCATGCATGACTCATGCTGAAATATATGCTCAAAATGGATGCAAAGGATCTAGCAATGCATATCACAAAGATGAAGGACTCATAACATACCCGTGTCTATATCAGGGAACCTTTCCTGATCATGGCGAGCCTAAAACGCATAGAGACTGTTCTGACGCTGACCATTATTGGCATCGGAAGGGGCACTCTACTAAAGAAACTCTCTACTCCTCTAAGCTAGCACTCTACACTCTCGCATTCTATGGCCTAGCTCACCATACCCAAAGCACACATCACTATCGGCTCTACACATACCTAGGTGGCTCTTGCCATACTCTCTACAAAATAGATTAGTACGAACATCACTAGCACTACTCAGGGTTTTGGAGCCCTGTGCCCCATCATAACTGACATCCCAAACTTTGGTGTGGGTACACTAGCTGAGGATGGAGCTGGGACTGAAAATCTCTGACTATGCTGAGAACGACTATCTTCCTGGGACCCTGCCTGAGAGAAACCATGACTATCAGTCCTGGCTCTCTTACTCACTCTCTCTTTTTCTTTCATCTTATCTGCCTCAATCTACTATGCATGCATCATCAGCCTATCAAGGTCCATATCTCTGTGAAGTATAGCAGTTCTACACTCTTTTAACACTAACCCAAACACACCAGTCACAAATTTACTCATACTCGCTCTAGGGTCAGCTATTAAGTCAGGAGCATACTTAGCTAGCTGGTTAAACTTAAGCCAATACTCTTTCACTATCATAGATCCTTGCCTTAGGTTCTTGAACTCCTCTAACTTAGACTCTCTCATCTCTAGCGGGAAAAATTTATCTAAGAAAGCACCCTGAAACTCTTGCCAAATCACAGGAGTTGCATCCTCTTCTCTACCCTTCTTCTACATCACTACCCAATCATGAGCAATATCTTTCATCCTATTGGATGCTAACTCTACACTCTCCTCCTCAGAAACATGCATAATTTGGGTAATCTTCCCCAACACCTCTAGATAAAGTTATGGTTCCTCACCTGCTACTGACCCAAGAATTTTGGCGGGCTCATTCTCATAAAATTTCTAATCCTAGCTATGGCTGAACCCTCATCTTGCTGAGGTGGGGCCACAGCCTAAAGGTTCTCCTAAACATTAGTCACAGCTTGGGCTGGTGCCTAAAAAGATACCCAAAACTCGGTACGTGACACACTCTCATTCACAAAATATACTGGCAGAGGGCGCTAGTCATCAACCCTATGGACATAATCTCTGCGAGGAGGAATACTATGTAAACAGAACAAAAAGGTGGCTTAGACTGAGAATCAACTTGAGCTCTTGGTCACTCGCACGATATGTATAGTGAAAGAAGGAAAACTACTCGTAAAAATATCTTACAGCCTCTTGTACATAAATGAGGCACGCAACACACCCATGTACAAGACTCTACTAGATGTGTCTTTTCAAACTCCCTAGGACACTATTGAACCTTAGGCTCTGATACCAATTTTGTAACAGCCCAATTTTATAGAACCAAAACGTCACACGGTGCTCATAATCCCAAAGGACCACAAGCTAACCCTCTACTGATATCTGTACCTGGATACTGCATAATATAGATAATAAATGCAAAAACTAGCCATAAGGTTCAAAATATCTAAAACACTTAATTTAAAACTAAATACTGATACATCTATCCAAAAAGCCTCTAAACTATCTAAGTTGTGGATTTTATTGGACATGTCCCCAACTAACTCCATCTACTAAAAATAAATAAAATTTGATGCAATAGTGATAAATGGATCATCCTCGAATAAAAAGGACTCACTTCTATATCTACTGCTGCTGACTGGGACTGAGCTACTAAGGGTACTCTGGATCTCATACCTTTGAACCTATGGTGTCAAATAAAAAACCATAGCACAAATGCACCAGTACGGGAATATACTGATTATGAAGATGAGGTAAGGCTAAATACAAGGGCTTATGCATGAATAATTACTTAACTGAATAATCATGAGAGTATTGAATGAGAACACATGCATGAATGCATGAACCATAACTATAACCATCACGACTCTGAATACTGAAACTCAGATACTGCATTACTATCATCTAAACTCACTACTAATAGTGAGATACTGAACAACTGAATTATCTGATATCGATAACTGAGTACTGGAGTTAAGATCAGTCTTATCTAGTGAGTGATCTGAAAATCTGAGGATACTGAAGCTGATTGACTAAATATACTCACGTTATTGACTGAATTTTAAGATTTCTACTCTCGACTGACTACATCAAAGATCAAACCTCTCTAACAGATAATTCTAAAATCTATTAACAATGATAAGAAAAGATCATGTTCGAATCTGATACCAAAAATACTCAACTGAATCTGAGACTGAGATCAAGCCTATGTGATGCGTGATCTCTAGATCTGATAATAAGAATACTCAACTGAATCTGAGACTGAGATCAAGCCTATCTAATCGGTGATCTCTGAATCTAAGACTGAGATCAAGCCTAGCTGATGGGTGATCTCTAGATTTAATAAAAAGAATACTCAACTGAATCTAAGACTGAGATCAAGCCTATCTGATGGGTGATCTCTAGATCTGATAATAAGAATACTCAACTGAATCTGAGACTGAGATCAAGCCTATCTGACGGGTGATCTCTAGATCTGATACTGAATTAATTTATATGAGACTAAGCCTATCTGACCGGTGGTCCATGAATCAATAGAACTATTTGAGTTCCTCACTGAGATAGATGACTGTCTCTGACAGTCCTAATTTCTGAAGATTGCTACTAAAACTATAATTATGGGAATTAGTCACTTAATTGATATGCCCCAAATCTCAACTGGTGGGGTTCAACCTGTAACCCCAGCTAGAAGAGTGTCAATACCATGCCACTGGTAAGGACCTCTCTAGTCAACCCTATCTGATGGGTGACCCTTGTATGAAGTCAAGCCTAAGGCATATAATAGTCAAGCCTATCTGATAAGTGACTAGCCTTTCATAACGGGTGACTCCTGTATCCTGCACTGGCTACACAGTTCTGGAGTTCAGGAATTGCTCTTAACAACTCTGCCTCTCTGATGGGGAGCCACCATCCCTACCCTCTCTTGGTGCTATCTCCTACTCCCAACTGAAAGACTCTGAACTTATTCTTAATTAAACATAAACTAAACCGAATCTGATACTGATCATGTTTCTCGAATGGTCTAACTAAGTTAACCCAAATTCACTTGGTTCCATATCTGACGGAATACTACTGAATCTTATTATCTGACTGAATGACACTGAGGTTTGAATAGAGTACTCAATTACTACAGAGGTCAGAATGGAACAAGTGAATACTACTAGATCTGAGTTGGATACAGAACTGAGGCTAGATTACTAGTGATACTGAGATTACAGAGATTACAGAGATTACTGAAATTTCTTAAGTTCTGTATCTATCTAAGAATACAGAGTTCTATAACTCAGTGAGTTTTGAGAATCATGGCTTAACTGAAATTATTGTGAAAACTAACACGGGCTCTAGACAGCAGCAAAATTATCGGGTATAAATACCCCCAGGACTCGATAGCATAAAAGTAAAACATAACCATTCTTGACTAATCAATACCTTGGACAATCGTTCACCATCACAATCACTAAGGCATCACTTCAAGCATTTAGGAATACTAAACATGTAATAACATAGGGGGACATGCTATTGGATCATACTCCATTCAACAAGGTCTTGCATCAAATAGTTGGTATGTATTAAAGTCTTAGCAGGTATCAAAGAGCACATAATTGAGGAATTTCATGATATTATGTCACAATTCATTCACTACAGCTTTTCAACAAACACTTGACATGTATGGGCTTGCACAAAATTGGGGATTTCTAGTCAACATGCGATAATTTGTCTAATTCCTTCACACAAAAATTTTATCAAACATATGGGGAGCATGTTTTGCTTATTCAACAATTTTCTTCACTTAATTGACATGAACACTTCACTTAAGAAGCAATTAGAAGAGGGTTTATCATGAACATCACATGAATATGACATACTAGGGTCAAAGCTTGAATCCCTTGCAAACAACCATTGATCAAAACTCAATAATAGCATAAACATCAATTTTAGCTCACATGAATCATGAAAACCCATAAACATAAGATCTTTGAATTTTAGATAAGGGTTCTTGAGCTTCTTGTATGAAAGGGACCCAAGAATCAACACGTACATACCTTAGAGAAACTATTTCTTGAAAGCTGTTGGAGAGATTCTTGACTTCTTGATTTCTTTTGATTATTCTTGAAGAAGAAGGAAGGGTTTTGATTTTGTATAAACCCTAGTTTTTAAATTTGAAGATGAGGAATAAAGTTGTGAGTCTTGATCAGACATAAATAGGGGATGAAAAGAGTGGGAAAAAAGACTAAAAAGCCCTTTTAAAAATGAGTTCAAAATGTTAAATGGGGTCTGCGACGGTCGAAGTGACAGTCCGTCACTCAATTTGACGGTTCGTCGGATCATCCGTTGGACAGCGGTCGGAAAAACAACACACTGCCTCGATGCGACAGTCTCAATGATGGTGCATCACAAATCAGATGGTCTATTGGATCGTCCTTCGTACGTTATCCAGGATGAGGCCACACTGCCTCAGCGCGACGGTCCCAGCAATGGTCCATCACAGCCTCGACGGTCCATCGCCCTGGCCGTCATATTTTTTCTTGAAAAGGGAGTCACTACCTTATTTATGATGGGCTGGGCTACGGTCCGTCACAAGCTCGATGATCCATCAACCTAGCCATCGCACTTGGGCGGTTCTAATAATTTTTAGTAAAATGGCCTTAACTTCCTCGTCCGATGCTGGATTTTGACAAAATTGGTAGCGATGGAAAGCTTATTCAATGCTCTACATGACAAAAAGTCAATATTAGGGAAATTCTACACGGTTCAAAATATTTATCACGTGGGAATATACTTCGCAACCTTTTTGGACCAAATTTACACTTCACTTGACACGCTCTAAGGCTCAGATTACGAGATAAAGTTGTGGGGTCTTACACTAAGGACACTATTCTATGTATGAGTAGACTATTTAGGCTAAAATAGGTTCTTATGTTCAAAAAAAGGCCTAAGATCATTTCACCAACCAAGCATAATCATAATTAGCCTTGAGACACTAACGGGGCAAGTTATAGATGATACAAGTATGCATGAGAGATACACAATTACGCTCACCGTACATGGAATGCAAACTTTAAAAAGAGGCTCAATTATATTTCCTACTAAAGAAAAAAGGAAGTATTTACCATACACTACAAACTAAAGACTTTAGAGTCAAAAAAGAGGTACAGCATTGTTACAAAATTGTTCACATCCATGCCTTTGGTTTACAAAAAAAATTGGACAGAGGGGGTGTTTACTTCGCTTTTACACTATGCAAAAGTCGCTATTGATGGAACCAAACTAAGACTTTATCTCACATTTTGGCTCTCATGAAGGCGAACTATATGGCTACTTAAAATTTACCATAGGTATAAAGGCGATCCCAAAAATCCAATGCTCCGGGTACTTAGCCTTTCCCTACATCTATGGCATAAAACTCAATCACGATAATTTTTCCTTAAGAATGTCATCGCTCAATCAATCATAAGGAAAGGCTCGTCCAATATCATCATAATCAAGATAAAGATAAACTAAAAATCTAAAAATGAAACAAGACACTAATCCATGAAATATGGGTACCATCAGAGTGCCTGAATATTACAACCCAAAATAAAAATAAAAATCATCCAAATCAACATAAAAAATCCACAAATATCTCAATAAAATAGACTAAATAAATGAATACTTAGAAAAGCACCCCAACTAAAACCTTTCAGTGACCTCACTGCATAATCATGGAAGAATAAAGAGTGTAAAGGGTGCTCCCTATAACCGCATCAAGAACTGTTATTGCTCTCAGTCTTGGAATCGCCTCTAGCATTATCTGAGCCACACCACTAAGTTGGATCATATAATCACTATCAACTCAATGAGAATTAAGTCTGTGTCTAGGTTTTAGGACTTTCCAAAGGCCCTTCACCCCCTTCCACATCTTTGTGAAGAATTTTTCTCTCTTCTTCTCCCTCTTCTTAATCTTTTCATATGAGTCCCTAAGCTCCATGTGTGAATGTGCTAGATATAAGTAGGACTCTAAAGACTAGAAATATTGGCCCCTACTTCATCTGGTCCTCCAGGTATATGTCATAGTCAGATCAAGCCACATAGAATGGCGGGTGGTGGAAGACTCTTCCCGTCCCTGAGGCAACCCAACTATAAGCCCCTTTATTGCCATTATCTGCACCGATATCTCCTCAAAAGGCCTTATTATGGATAGTCTACAATAATTGGTGTCCTTATCTATCAATGCCTAAGTCAATCTTCTTCTTCTTGCTGTTACCATATGTACCCTCACCCAATGTTCATTCGCCCGACATGGATCGAGGGTGAAAAACTTTCAACCTGTGGCTACATATGCCCCTCTTCAGTGGTACAAAGGTCTTTTAGGTGTCGTGGACACTATTGAAATCACCTTAAAAGAAAAAAACAACAACTAAAATAAATAACAACCACTACGGGCAAACCCAAAACTAGTATCAACACCGTACAAGTGAAAACTAAGTTTCACTCCCCGGCAATGATGCTATTTTGCTCACGCTTAACTTAATTCATGATTTATGGGAAAGGCGATTATTGTCAAATATAATAACCCAACTTGAATTAGGGTCGAATCCTTGAGAAGTGGAATTAGTCTTCAAATTCTATAGGTGTTAATGGCTACTAAAGATATACCCACAATGTAGATGTAAAGTGAAACATGAAGTTAAAATTGGGGGGTATAGTTTGGAACATTATTTTGATAAAATCTATTCAAAATACCAAATAAGATAAACAAATGTAGATAATATTCCAATTGGAGAATGGTCTTGGTATTATGGCTTCTTAGGGGAAAGTAATGCATGGTTCATAATAATCAAATGCAAAACCTAATCAATGACTATATGGGTAGGCTAGGTTAGGGGTTTTGATGCTAGTTTTTCAACCAACCACCAAAAATATCACCCATGAACCCTTTCGAATACCCCATGGGTGCGGAAAACAAATCCACTAAAAACCTCAATTGGGCATCCCTATTTCTAGGAAGATGTCCAAGACATAGCAAATTCACAATTCATCCCTATTTCTAAGATAATGTAAAGGAATAAGGTAAATGCCTAATTATTGTTCACTAATACCTATTCACCATATCCCTATTTCAAGGATGATATAGGATCTATAAAAATACCCACATTCCTTTTTCAAGGATGATGTGAGATTTTGGAAATTTGGTGTTTTCACCTACAAATTCCCACTTAACAAACAAGTTTTAGTAAACCCATCATCATTAACAAAGATTCTACACTAATAATCAAAACCCACACATATTTCACCCTATTTCAACATAATCCCAAGATAAATATTTAGCTAATCAAGAAGTTAAGGAAAGAATTATACAAAATTGGCCATACAAAGCTTTCATTGAATATGCAAGCACGAGTATTCTTCAATTTAACTTCAATTACAACTAAACTCAATTAGAAAATTCACAACAATATTATTGCCTAAATTCTAAGGGTCTTAAAAATCAAAAACTTCAAATCTAGTTAGTGATATCCAAAAAATGAAAGGGTTTTTGTCCTATAGAGAACTGGAACCAATTGTGGGAAACGAAAAATCTGCCCCTAGGATATTTTCCGCTTAATCACGATCGTCAGAGCTTGATAGAGATTGCGGTGAGCCTATCACAATTGACATCTTGAGTAATCTTGACTTTTTACAATCGTGACCGTTAGACCACGATCACGGTAATTAAGGTTCAATTCCTACTCATGTTTTTTCCAGCTTTTGCACTAACTCTTCCCTTTTTATCTCTTTTTAGCTTATTCACTTTTTTTCTTCCTATCATATATATACCTACACATCAAAATTAGTGAATTCAAAGGATAATTTCATCTCATTATGACATGACCCAACTAGGGCTATGTCATACTAGGCATCCAAAGTTCTACCAGGATCGGGGACCATACCCAGTACCTAACCCAACTGACCTCTGCATACCCTAATTCTGATGATTTCTAAACTCATAACAAGATAGCATTATTTCATAATCCAAGACTCTGGGATTGGTCTGTATCTATGATCACCCAAACGAGTCCAACCATCCCCAAACCAACTGATAGTCATAACCAAACCATAAACCAAAACCAAAAACAATAACCAAACCAAGTTCCTTTACATAATATAAAAGGATAGAACAATGAGAAATTTAGTCCAATAGTGTTAGCCCCAATGCCAATGCCAATACTAAGGCTAACACCATTACCGATCCCACCCGTACCAACCAATAAAAGTTCAACAAAAGCCTCTAACCAAAAAAATACCAAAATCTGATTGGGACATACCCCTAACCATTGCCAAAACCAATATCTATAAATAAACCAAAGTATGGAACGACATCCATAAAATGGATCCTTTTGAAAAGAAGGAAGCTTACCATTTTAATCTAATAGCTAATCCTAAAGTTTGATTGCTAAGCAATAGGAGTAGAATGGTCGATTCCTGCATCGCATGGAGATACAGCCGCCCAAAGATAGGTTAGCAAGTAAACTCTAGCATGAACTCAGGATAAGGATACAATAATTTTATTTAAAAACCCAAGAAAATCATCCATATGGATACAAACCATACATATCTATAGTTGTGCCAGAAAAAGGAACTAGGTTTAGCATGCATTTAAAGCCATTAACCTAGGTATATGTAGCTAAACCGTCCTTAACTACCCATGGGCTATATGGATCCAGTGTAACCCCTTAAATGGGCCTTGATGCGTGTGCTACATGAACCAGAGATACCATAAGAGTAGGGGATTCCCAAGTACCATTACTCTCCATGATACATATGTACATTGTAGTTATAAAATTCCTATGTACCTTATAGTATCATATATGGTCACCATGACCAACCCCTTATGTCATCAAACATAAGTTTCCAGTGTTCATTCATTGAAATCCTACCTTCACTATTAGATATCACACCCTACCATTATTGCCCAATTAAAACCATTTCCAACCAACTAATCTATTCCATTTATTATAAACCATGACTATTAATAATGGTATCATTATTCCAACTATAATTTACAAGTATTGTCCCTAGCCAAACCTTTTAGACATCAAGGGATTCCCATGTACCCATAGATCATATTATCTAATTATCTTGGGGGAGTCCCACATACCCCACAAGTGTTCCATTATTATGATTACTTAGGGGATTCCATTATACCGAACAAGAATGATTGTTAAACCCAAAACCAATATATTTGGAGCATTCTAAATTATTTAACCATTTAGGGTTCCATTACCAAGCTTAAACCATGCATAAGTTCCATTAAAAATCCAATAATATAGTGAAAACATTCCCATAGGCATTTTATCAAGCATGTTGGGGGCATAGTATTTCCAAACCCAAAGCCAATTACCAAATAAATATTCCTATGCAGACAATTATCCAAAACCATTATTAAAGCATATAAAAGAATAATTAAAGCATGGTAAAACCATAACCAATCATTTATAACCAAAACCTTTAATTTATATTTGAAAACCCAAAGCCATACAATAATCAAACCATGAAAACATTGTATGAAACCATGCCTTTAGTTGGAACTAACAATGAGGGAAGAGAATATGCCTTAAATTGAGTAAATGATAAAGAGAAATCACCAACAAAAGCCCCAAAATAATACTTAAGATAAAACCCAAGCTTCCTTTGCCCAAGAACTTTAGAGAGGATTGGAGAGTTTTCTAAGTGTTAATGAATAGAATAATAGGGAAAATAACCTTCCAAATGAGTTAAAAGTCATGGGGACTTATTAGGTTAAGTGGGGAAACATCCAGATTACTCTAACTTAAACTGCACCAAAATCCCACTAGAGGGATACGACTATCCATACTAGTCGTACCCTCTAATACAAGTGGTACCCACTACTCATACCCAAGGCCATCTCCCTTGGACTCAACACTGCCCAAGGTATGTATTACCCCAAAGAATATCATATCCAAGTATATGACTAGTACTTATAATACATACCCCTAGCGGAATACAATCCCAAGAGGACTAAACACTAACCACCATATGAGTCCAAGGTATGACTCGTACCCTGGCTTACGGCTCTTGGTGAGCCACTCAAACTTAGATCCAACTTAAGTTACCAAGCCTAAGTTTAAGTAAAGGAAATACCTAAACCAAAAAACCCGTATTCAACCATATGACTCATACCAACCCAAGTCATACCAATTCCAGAACCCAAATTTAACCTATCAACCAACAGTGGTTAGTATTTGACTAATCCATACCACTCATATTCCATTTTACGAGTCATTTACCCTATCTTATCCTATCCAGAGACTTAAAATCCATGAAATTTTCTAAAGGACAAAAACCCAGGGTGTTATACATTAACACCTTTAAATCATAGTAGTGTGTATGAATTGGGGAATTAATAAGTAGTAAATTTACCACTCATTAATGAAGTCCTCTATTCTCTAGCATGACAGCTCACAACGAAGGGTCACTAAGGGGTTTGAGAGTACCCGTATACACCAACCTGATCCTGATCCAGGATTTCCAATAATCATCATCAGCAGCAATATACTCTATTCAATCCATAGAGATGTATATATAATAAATACACAGACTCAAATCATGGATAAAAGTGTGTAATTTTGTTAATCCATTGCTTGAGGTAAACTCTGGTACTAAATTATCATAAAAGTGTAGAAAGGGGCGAAATCTCTCTCGACCAAAGTAAATAGTAGTAGTAAAATTGTGGATCAAAATCTATCTTGGCCAAATGTCTAAAACATCATTTTTTGTTTCAAAAAATAATAAATCATTCATTGAGGTGGTACGATTCCTATTTTAAAAGAATTAATTTTAAACTGAAAAGTGGGTATAAATTCCTTTTTAGGAAAACCATAGTAAGACCATATTTTTAGTTGGAATCATAAGTGGGCATGAATGTACCAAATCTATGCAATGTCATCACTAGTATCCAAATAATATAATTATAAGTATCTAAATTTCCATAGACTACGACCACTTCCTTTACAAGGATAATTCACATACCCGGAGTCCAACTAATATCATCATCACAGCCTTGGGCTAAATAATATACATTGGAATAACCACAACACCATAATTTTGGAAACTATGCTAATCTACTGAGTCAAGTAGCAAACCTTAAACTAAGGGAAAGGGGGTACTTTTCCTGAACTATGTCTAACTTGCTCATAACCTAGGGTAATATGGTCCTAATGGCATGACAAATATTTTACCTTCAGGGTCGATTCACCCTTCTATCACCAATACTTATAAACTAGACTAAGCAAAAATCTACCTATAATCATATCCTAACATACTTACCTTACATGCAATATATATTACACTATCACGTGAAGAAGAGTAGATAGAAGCATGCCTCAATGTTGAATCTAAATTCTTGAATTGCCCACAAATCATTTGTCTTTGCTCCATGATTTCAAAATATTATCATGTTATCAAAATAGTAATATATATATATATATTGTTAGGAGTAAAACGTAACCCATATTACTATATTAAAGGTTCAATTTAAAATTTTAGTCAAGAACAAGCTTGTCGGGCCCATAAACAAATCCAAAATTTAATCTTAAGAGGTCTCTCAAAGGACAAGGGATGTGTGCTCAAAAGTTAAGCATAAATGGTGCCAGAATTGGTGCCAAAATCAGCCCCTAAAGTTTAGGAATTTTAAGACCTAATTTCTAAGAACTTACCATGAAATAGCATGGAAATTGATGGAAAATTAATGGGAAATGACCAAGAAGTGTTAGGCTAGCTTATTTTAACTTTAATGGATGATTCCCCACTTTTTCCTCTCTTTGAGCTCTTAAATTAGTGTGAAAATGTTGAAGGAAATGGTAGAAAATTAGGTGCAAAAAAGGGTATTAAAATCCACAAGGTGTCTCTAAAGCAGACGTCATGGTGCTAAAGCACCATATCGACCACTAAAGAGGTCTGGCAGCTTTTCATGGGTACCACTAAAGCAGCCTCTATGGCTATAGTGGGGTCCGCTTAAGCAGCCCCCTTACTGCTAAAGTGGACCTTAGCCAATTGACCAAGGTTTCTTAAGTGGATCCATGAGTACTAAAGTGGTCATATCATCTACCAGATACCAGATCTTGCTAAGTCCTAAAAAAACATTCAATCGGGTGCTCGTGATTCAATTGACACCCTTGTTCACACAAATGAACTATTCTACCATACCATATTCGATATTTTAAACTCAATGAAATAATCAAAACTTTTATCCAATATCATTTTAACTAAATGTGAGGCCTACATCTATAGTTTAAAATAGCCTAAAACGAATCTACAAGACTTAGGACTTGAACCAAGGGTCCTCCTAGATATTTGGTTTGGGTATCATTAGCTTAATATTAGGGATGTGCATATCACTAAGATGGATTTTTGTACTTGGGATGAGTACTTTAAGTTTTTGGTTATGTCATCTGGATTTGATGAATAGGGTTTTTAGGCATTTTTTGGATCTCTTTGACATTATGTTCATTGATAACATCTTGATGTATTCTAGGAGTGAGGTAGATAATTATAATCACATCTGCGTGGTGTTGCGGAACTTAAAGGAGCAGTAGTTGTATGTCAAATTCTCTATGTGTGAGTTTTGGTTGAACACTGTAACTTTTTTTGGTCATATTATTTCTAGTGATGGGTGATGGTGGATCCATAAAAGGTGGTTATCGTTAAAAGGTGGCCTAGACCCATGACAACAATTCACATATAGAGCTTTTGGGTTTAGCTGGGTATTATAGGTGATTCGTGAAAAGTTTCTCTATGATTACTACCTCATTAACTAAGTTGACTTAGAAGAAGGTAAACTTTTCTTAGTCGGATGCTTAAGAGAGAAGTTTCAAGAAGCTAAAGGATAAGCTAACTTCAGCTCTGGTTTTGACATTACCTGAAAGTAATGAGGGGTTTATGGTTTATTATAATGCATCCTGGGTGGTACTTGGTTGTGTTTTAATGCAGCATGGCAAGGTAATTGCCTATACCTCTAGGGGGTTAAAGGTACATGAGAGGAATTATCCTACTTATGATTTGGAGCTTTTATTGGTGGTTTTTGCTTTAAAAATTTGGTGCCATTATTTGTATAGAGTGCACGTGGATATCTTTTCTAATCATAAGAGTCTATAGTATGTGTTCACTCAGAATAAGCTAAATCTCATACAGAGGATATAGCTAGAGCTTTTTAAGGACTATGGTATGAGTCTTCACTACCACATAAGTAACGCTAATGTAGTTGTTGATGCTCTTAGAAGGTTGTCCATGGGGAGTTTAGCACATACGGATAAAGAGAAGCAGGAATTGGTAAAGGATATTTACCACTTGGCTAATCTTAGAGTTCGTCTCTTGGACTCTAATGATAGTGGTGTGATGGTATCGAAAGTTGTTTGGTCGTCTCTTGGTGCAATAATCAAGGAGAAGTAAATACTAGATCCTATCTTGACAAAAATTAAGGATGATGCAGGTCGGCAAAAGGTAATGGTATATGAGATTAGTTATGATGGTACTTTGCAGTACCAAGAAAGGTTATGTGTTCCTGATGTCAATAGTTGCGACAAAGGATATTGGCTGAGGCACATGAATTACTCTATGTTGTTCATCCCAGTTCAATAAAAATGTATCATAATCTCAAGGATATGTATTGGTGGAATGGTATGAAAAGGGATGTGGCTGATTTTATGGCCAAGTGTTCAGTGTGTCAATAAGTAAAGTTGAGCACATAAGGCCTGGAAGGTTGCATAAGAAAATTAAGTTGCCTAAATGGAAATAGGAGGTAATCAGTATGGATTTCATTATCGGTCTTCCTCGGTCTCAAAATTAATTCAATTATATTTGGGCCATCATGGATAGGATGACAAAGTCTGCTCACTTTTTGCCAGTGAGGACTAAATTTTTGGTTGAGGACTATGCGTGATTATATCTTCAGGAGATTATAAAGCTGCATGGTGTGACTGTTTCGATTATCTCTGATCATGGTACGCAGTTTTCATCTCACTTTTGGCAATCTTTTAAAAAAGGTAGGGGACTAAGGTTAGTCTGAGTACTGTTTTTTATCCACAGATTAATAGGCAAGTAGAGAGGAATATTAAAAATTAAAGGACATGCTTTGTGCGTATGTGATTGATTATGGTGGTAATTTGGTTGAGCATTTACCTTTGGTAGAGTTTTCTTACAGCAATAGCTGTCATTCTAACATTAGGATAGCCCCTGTTGAGGCATTATATGATAGGAGGTGTAGATCTCTTATTAGCTGGTTTGATCTTGGTAAGGCAGATATATTCATCCTGGATTTGGTTTATCAGGTTATGGAAAAGGTGAAGGTTATTTGGGATAGGCTTAAGGCTTCCTAAAGTTGCCAAAAGTCCTATGCAGATGTAAAGCATAGGGACTTAGAGTATGAGTTGGGGATAAGGTATTCCTAAGGGTATCTCTAATGAAGGGAGTGATGCAGTTTGGTAAAAAGAGAAAGCATAGTCACTGATATGTTGGTCCTTATGTGGTTTTATGGAAGGTTGGTAACGTGGTGTATGAATTGGAGTTTCCTTATAGTTTGAGCTCCATTCATCCGGTATTTCATGTCTCTATATTGAGAAAGTTTCTTGGTGATCCTTCTTCGGTGGTTCCTTTGGAAGGATTGGGCATCTCAGATTATCTTTCTTATAAAAGTATCCTAGATGAGATATATGATCGACATGTTTATCACTTATGAACCAAGGATGTGGCCTCAGTTAAGGTTCTATGGTGGAACCACAAGGTGGAAGAGGCTACATGGTAAGCAAAAGCTGACATGAAGTCAAAATATCCATATTTGTTTTCTGCTCAAAATATTCGTGTGTAAGGTATGTGTTTTTTATCATATCTTTGTTTTCTAACTTAGTTAAAGGTTGAATTAATGTTTGATAATGTAAATGACTTATGCTTGTGATTAACCTACCTTGTCCATCATTCGAGGATAAATGATCCTTGTGGAGGAGATTGAAATACCCTCGATTTGGACCCTTAAAAAAATACCTAGATTTCTGGATTTTTGATATCATACAACTTACAATTTCCACTCGAATGATGGGATACAATTGGTATGTTCTTGGTCATATGCTAACCAATATTGGTTTGTGGGTTGGATTGGTTTCTAGAATGGGTTCAACTTGGTGGGTACAGTCGTATGATTGGTGACGGGTCCTATGGTTTGGGTTTTTCCTTCAACTAATCTGAGACTTAGTAACTTAACTTGGATCCAAGTATGAGTGGCTTAGTATGAGCCATAAGTTAGAGTACGAGTTATACCATTGACTCATATGGTAGATAATATTCAAACTTCTTTTGATTTAATTCTACCAGGGATACGGTTTAGGGGTACAAATCGTATGGTTTGGGTACAACTTGGTTTGGGTAAGTCATATGATGGATAGTGTTTGCTCCAAGGTGGAGGGCTAGGGTATGATTATTTGTTACAACGCGTATAGAAGGGTACAACTAGTATGGGGAAGTCATACCATCTGATGGGAATTTTAAGTAGTTTAAGTTGGGGGTAATTTGGACATTTCCCCAATTAACATCTTAAGGCCCCACAACTTATAACTCTTTTGGGACATCATTTACTCTATTAATCTAATCTAAGACAATTTGAAACACTCTCTACTTCTCTCTTAGGCTCTTTAGTAAAGAAAGGTTAAGGTCTTATCTAGAGGATCAATTTGAGGCTTGTACGGGTGATTTATCTCTATCATCTTCATAATCTAAGGCAAGTATTTCTACCCTCTTTGTTAGTTCTAACTAAAGGCATGTTTTAATGTGTTTTAAACATTGATTATGAATCATGAATGGTGGTTTTGTAAACATATTTTGAGGGTTTTGATGGATATTGTTGAATATTTGTTTAAATTATGTTTTCACATGTTTTTGGTGATGGTTTCCACATATGGGTGCTTGTTGGTTATGGTTTAACAAATGTGTTATGAATAACCCTAAACTTGATGGTTTATTCTTGGGTTTTGGTCTTGTTAAAGGTATGCCTCAACATGTTTCATGAAATGCCTAAGAGAATGTTTTTTCTCTATTATTGAACTTTCATTGGAACTATTGCATGGTATGGTTTGGTAATGGAACCCTAAATAGATTTGGATGGTTTTTCATTAGTATAAATATTTTGAATGGTTTAATAGTTTGGAATATTTTTAAATGGTTTGAATGGTAAGAATAGTTTGGAAAGGTTAAATGGCTAGACCTTGGTGATTATGAAATTGATTTGAATGAAAACCTTATGGGCTACATAGGAATCCCCTAAGAGAATGAAATGATGAAATTGGTTGAATGTTGAATGTCTTGTGGGGTACAAGGAAAACCCCCAAGAAAAGCTTAATAATGAAATACTTGCGGGGTACATGGGAATCCCCCAAGTAGGCTTAATAATGATGTACTTATAGGGTACATAGGAACTCCCAAGTAAACTAAATAATATAAATAATGGGTTACATAGGAATCCCCTAATGTTGGCTAAAAACATAGCTTACAAGCTATAGTCCTACGACGATACCACCAATGATAGCCTTGGTTAATAATAAATGAAATGGTGGTTTAGTTATGTTGTAATGGTTCTAATTAGGCAAAAATGGTAGGGTGTGATAGCTAGCCATGAAGGTGTGAGTCCAAAGGACGGACACTAGAAACTCATGTTTGTCGACATGAGGATTGGGCATGGCGGCCCTATACTTTAAGGGTACACGGGAATCCCCTACTCCTATGGTATCTGTGGTTCGTGCAGCTGCACGCATCGGGGCCAGTCCAAAGGGTGACACTGGACCTATATAGCATGTGAGTAGATTATGATGGCTAAGCTACATATACCCAGGTTAATGGTTGTAAAGGCATGCTAAACTCAGCTCTCTTTACCAGCATGGTTGTGTATATATGTGTGTGTATGTTGTTGTTGTTATATGCATATGGTTGGTCTACTTAGTTTTACTAGATGACATTACTTTATCCTTATCCTGAGTTTATGCTAGTGTTTACCCGCTAAACCATCTTTAGGTGATTGTATCCCTACGTGATGCAGGAATCGACCGTTCTACTCCTCTTGCTTCGTGATCGGATTCAGGATCAGCTATTGGAATGAAATGGTGAGATTCTATATTCCAGAAGGCTCCATTTCATATCAAAGATATCTTTACATACTTAAGTTGTTTTATGGATAGTGGTTTTAGCTATGGTTGGGGGCATATCCCAACCAGATATTGTTTTTCTTTTAGTTAGAGGCTTTGTATGACTACTATGGGTTGGAATGGGTGGTGTCGGTAGTGGTGTCAGCCATAGTATTAGCATTGGTATTGGGGTTGATATCATTGGACTGAATTTATGACTGTTCCATCCTTACATGTTATGTTATGGACTGGAACTTGGTTTTTATATTGGTTTAGTTATGGTTATGGTTGGTAATGGATGGTTGGACTTATTTGGGTTGGTCACGGTTATAGACCTATGCCAGAGTTTGGAATCATAATAACTATTATCTTGTTATACGTTTGGAATTTATTCAACTCAGGATATATGTATTTAGAGGTTGGGTTGAGTAACGAGGGTAGTCCCCAGTCCTGGATGGACATGGGATGCCTATTATAATAAGGCCCTGGTTCAGGTTGTGTTAGGTTGGTATCAAAGATTTAGGTTCATGGTCAATTTGGAGTCCATAAAGACATTTCGAGTAAGTTGAGTAAAGTCTCTTTTAAGGGTGTGTAGCACGCCACATTCATAAGGGGGAGGCTATAAGGCATTTAGGAATATTTCTCTTTCTTGGTATTCTATTTTCAAGCTTGGGGTTGAGCCCTGGAATTCTTCTCTAAAGAGTGGTGTAGTTTGGGCATATCAAATTTTGGCGCCGTTGCCGGGGAATACGGTTGTCGATTGAGTTTATATGTGTTAATTGACTGTTAGTCAAGTTTCTTAATTTTACATTTAAGAGAGTTGGTTTGGAATTTTAGCCTACTTGCTTGAATTCAAACTTGTAAATATTTGATTTTAGTTTTCTTTTATTTCTTATGTTAGGTAGATTTTATTTTAGTTTACTTATTACTATGGCATTATGGAATGAACATGAGCTTGGTGGTTGGAAATCTTATCTTGATGTTTCATGTCCATATTATGATGGACCTCACTTTTAGCAAGATTGTAGATATGCTCCCCGGAGAGAGATGTGTGCACCATCTCCATCCTATCGGGAGTATGATTGTTCTTTATATGGTGGTCAAGATGGACATTGGAGTGATTTCCCTAATACACCCTCCCCCCATTGTGCTAACCCAAATTCTAGTTCTTCATTTGAGTTTAACAGGTCTTATGGTCAAGAAAAAGAAGAACAAAACACTGGAAGGAGTGGCATTGAAGCTTTGTTACAACGAATATTGGATCTCCAGGAAGAAACATATGATATCATATATGATATGTATCAAAGAATGAGGCCAATTATTCATGAGGAGATAGATATAGAGGTCAATCATTCAAAACACTCTTCAACTTTATACTTAGATGATATGTTATCTGTGGAATCATTTAACATAATGGAAGAGTGTGAAGATGAGGAGCTAGAACCCTATATTGATGTTGAGCAACCCTCAGTGACTTGCCAACCAACCAAACCAACCATGAGAGATAATGCCAAGATTGAGGACTTAGTGCTAAAGTCCAAAGAAGAAACCAAGAAAATCTCTAATAAAGACTCTAGCCCAATTCCAAGAGAAGATGTCGAGAAGGTGAGTAAAAGTGAGTGTGTGTATTAGATAGTGTGAATATTGAAGTAGAATTAGCTGGGCCTCACTCGAAGCATTTTTCCATATTATGTTTAGATGATATCTTGTCTGTAGAATCATCGAAAATAGTGGAAGTGTGAAGATAAGGACCAATAACCCTATATTCTTTATTTTACACTTAATAAGCAACATAAAAACACACCTCACTTTAAGACCAAGTTTTTTACCATGCATCATCCATTACTCGGCTTCTTAATCTCTACACCACCCCCATATGAGCGAGGCAAAAAGATGGATGCGATGTTGGGGGTGAAATTCATATCCTCAAGGTGAAGGAAAAAGTTGATTGGGTCATTCCACGACACTAAATTAGGCGCTTGGTGGGAGGCAACCCATCCTTTTAATCATTTTTGTTGTTTTTGATTAAGTGTAGGTGCATGAAGTACTAAGGAGATTATTGGTACCAAAGTTGATTTTGAATTGAGCCACAGGAAAGGTGGTAAGTTTAGGAGTAATGGGAACATTACAGGTAAATTGGAATGGTCAGTTGTTAAGGCTCGAGTCATGATTTGTATTAGAGTTGTGCCCCAAATTATGTTGATCCAACCCCAAATTTTTCACGGTGTGACTTATTTTTGTGACTTTCAATGAGGTCTGTGGTGGTAGCGTAGGGATCGGGCCTATTGGCCCAATCTCGAAGCCCATCACTGACCTCGATGGGGGTACGGGGGAGAAGCCCTCGCTTATACCATTGCCTATGCTCACTGCCTCACTTAGAAGATGGGTTAGGCACCGCCTACTTATGATTAGGCGATTTCATGGGCGCCGCCTATCAGTGTAAGTTTTCCTAATAATCCATTTTTTATTGGATCAACTCAACCCAAATCTCACCTTTAATAGAATCCACACTATGTATGCCCAAAGTGATCCTTATTCACTCCTAGCCTCCATAAGATTGCTCTCACCATTCTCTTTGTCTTTCAACATTAACTATCTCAATAATTTTCCTTTTCTTTCACCAAACGTTTATCTTCAGGGTAAGTTTTACTTTCTTAATCATTAGTTATTGTGACTCTATGTTATAGCTAAGTGATTTATTAAGGATTATGAATTAAATTCTTGCCATGGTGATGTTGTGAAAGTGATGGAGTTTTGTATATCTTGATATGGTTGAAAGTGTAGAGCATGATTCTGTTCAAAGAGTGCTTCCTTGAAATAGAATTGGGGGAATTGAAGTGAATGAATTGTATTATGACTAATGTTGATGCACAATGTCAAAGTGTAAGTCGGTGAAGTCTAAGTACCCGATAAAAACACTTAATTAGTTTATACTAACAAACTAAGTATGGGGTGGTGACTTCACCATCTCCATCTTAATTGATGTTAACTTGATTATGTGTGACTGACGTGGATGATATGGGTGATGTGATGAGTACAGGAAAAATGGTTCCAATGATGATCTCCATGCAGGTGGCATAACTCCTAATGTGGATGAGAAGTACTACTAGCCAGGTTCTTTATCTTGTTATTTGTACTGGGGACAGTGCTGAGCTTAAGTGTGGGGTGGCTGGTTACTTTGCTACTTGTTTTGTAAGAAAATAGGACCTTCTCCTTAGTATACTTCTAGATAAGATCAGTTATTTTATTTATTTTGTTAGTTGTAGTCATAATTAGGTGCTTTAATCGATGATGGATAGATGACAACCGTCTTAAGAGAAAATTAGTCATTTAATTGCATGTAACTGTTCTTGTGGGTCACATGACATTATAACATAAGTATGTGATAGATCATTACGTTTGAAACACCTAGGCTCTAGTTGTGACTCTTGTTGTGTTTGTTGGTTTTATTTGAATTCATGTAATTATTGGGTCGAGAATCTATAATGCTCCTAATTGAGTTGACCATATGCCATGAGTGTGTAAGACTGTTGTATATTCTTTATTGCAACTAATGCTAGAACTTGTCTGGTGTGTGTGCAAAGCGAAATAAAGATTGTGAGTTTAGAAGATGATTTAGGTATTTCTTTGATAGCCATTGTTCATACCTTCTTTTGACCTACCTTTGTACATTATCTTAGCTAACCCCATTGAGCCTTTATCTTGTTCTTTTGTTAGCCTCATATGTAGCCTATTCCTTTCTTTAATAGACTATAATTTGATCCAAAAGCTCCTAAGCGCTTTAATGTAAAATCAATGTGAGTTAGGAGTTTGACAATAAGAGAAAAAAGGTAAAATTGATGCCCCAAAGTCTAGTTATTGGCGTGAGCAATTGATGTGGTTGGGAGTAGCTAAAATTGTTGAAAAATTTTAAAATTTTATCCCGGACATGTTACAATGAACCTGTTTTAGCCCTGGTCCTTCTTGGATATTGTGCACCTCAACTAAGGCAAATTGCATAAGTTGAGGGTGGCTATTATAGGGGTACGTAACGTGAAAAGGGTGGAAAATAAATAAATAAATAAATATACATATATATATATATATATATGAAAGGGTTGCATACTCCCACTATATTGTTATTAATTGAGCTTAATGAGTTAGGGTGAAAAGCAAATCTGTGAAGATAGCAGAAGTGGAAGTTGGTAGTCAGAGATTGGTCTTGATTGCATAATGTAGTGTATTAAAGCGCTTAGGGAAGATAGTAACTATTTCTGGCCAAAATAGTTCCTACCCATCCTTTAGCCTGCATTAGAACCCGTAAAAGACCTATATGATCCTAATCTTAGCATTCTGATATTAGTGGAGTATTACACTAAGGGCAAGTATATGGTCATCAGTTGTAATTTGAGAATTCTTTGTGAGAGTGAGCGCAACTTGATTCTTGTACCCATTTTGTTAGAAATTGCGTGAGCGATTATGGGCAACTTTCTTGTTGTGAGGGCACATGGTTGATGAAGGTTGGGTAATTTATATAATTTCTATGCTTAACTGATATACATGAAATTTCCAACTTAATGAGTCTATTCTTGAGGGTAGGTTGTCTCTAGTAATGATTCCTGAATCTACTTCTTGTTCATAATTGTTGTGTGAGCCTATTTGAGCATCTTGACTTCCTTTGTGGGTGCTAAGGCTTGTGTAGTAAGTATAAATGGATATGTTGTTCTAGGACAAACAAAGCTTTAAGTTTGGGGTGGTGATCTTGGGTGTATATAGACACCTAAGCACCATAATTTATCCATATTTTAGCTATGTTTAGAGAATAAAGTGCCTAGTTTCTTATGTTTTTACTCTACTTCTATGTAATTGAGCTAACCGTTGTGATTAGCATGATTTCAGGTATTAATGAGGTATATGAAGATATTATGGGACTACGGAATGTGGATGGCATATGACACAAGAGAGAGTAAGATTGGTACTAATGAGGAAGATCACGGCACTTTGGGGACCTGTGGATAGCAGAGGAAACTTCACATAAAAGGAAAGCAGCTTTTGGACTGAATGTGATATATGGGAACTTTTTCCCAGGAAAACTCAACATGTTTAAATAGCTGAGGACTCAATAGCAATTTATTAGAGAAGGATGTTATTAAAAGCCTTATGGCTGAATTTTTAGATTATTCAATTATTTTGTATTTTTTTTTTGAGAGAGCAGAAAAGGGTGGCTTAGCTTGAGAGAGAGAAAAAAATGTTTTTTTGCTCTTGCTCTCAGTATTCGCACACCAAGATTGTCTTCTAGTTTTTGGTATGACGAATATTTCTATTGTTATTTTCATTCTATTCATAAGTAACTAAGTTTATTAGTTAGGGTTATGGAAGCATTGTAGCATATAATCTATTACATTGGGTTTTGAATTCATTATGCATTGATTTGTTTACATCATACTCTCTTCGTTTATCTTGAATTCTCGTGGGTTCAAACATAGAGGATCTTTCTTAAAATGAAACTTTTTTGAAAGAAAGGTTGTTTTTTGGAAAGGAGAGTAGTGACCAGAAAATAGGATGACCAACCCCTATTTCATATGTTAATGCCTTAGAAGGATTAACTACTTGGAGATTTCTTATTGGTTTTGATAAACTCTTTTGATTCGAGAGAACTAAAGTGAATTAGTCCTTGATGGTTGAGAAACACTAGGATTATGTTATTAAATACAATACGTTTCTCTATAAGGATGATGCATGTATGAATTCGTAAAGCCCATAGTTAGAAAGTATTGAAAACTACAAGGTGGACATGACCCTAGCTTGGTCTTTCTCTGAATTTGAATACTACTACACTTATTTCATCTTGTTAAACTGAAACCATTAATTTGTGAACTGAATAAAATCCCCCCTATTTATTTTACATAAAAGAACGATTAAAAGTCAACTAATCTGCATACAACTTAATTAGCACCATATTCCCTGTGGGATTCGACCCCAACCTAGTTGGGTTATATATTTGACAACAACCGCTTACTCTCTCATAAGAGAGGTGTAGTTTAGTCATATTAGGTGTTTCATCTGGTGAGGCCACAAGGGTTGTCCAATTTATAAAGATGAATCCTCCTACTTTTACTAGTGTGAAGGTGGAGGAGGATCCTCCGGATTTCTTGGATGAAATGGAGAAAATCTTTAGAGTAATGCAGGCCATGAATGTGGAAGGGATGAATTTCTCTACTTACCAGCTTAAGGATATGGCGTGCCAATGGTACGAGGAATGGGATAGGGCGAGAGGTGATTTTGAGAAGATGACTTCGTGGGATACATTCTCTACACCCATGGGTAACTTATTTGGTTGCACCATTAACAAGATGCTTCTTTGAATCTCATGAATGGACTCTATCAACGAGATATTAATTGATAGATTGCTAACATTAGAAAGGAACGTCTTGAATTTGGCTTTGTCCTCCTTATTTTTAAGCCTTTGAAGGAATGGGGGAGGAACCTTCATGGTAGGATACGGATCACTTTACAATTCATCATTCTCAACTACCTTTGGATCTCCCTCTTCATGAATTATTTCTTCCATTATCATTGGTTATTTTTCATCCCCTTCTTGTGACTTTGAGCCTCCTCATTTGAATCAACCACATGTTTATTCTTCATATTTTTTTGTTCAACATTGGCCTCTTTTTCAACTTCCACCCCATGATCACCAAGGGTTTTGCCACTCCTATTGACAATTGGCAATACTTGAGCAACATTTTTCAGATTCACAATAGTATCACTAGGAATTACCTTCTTTTGTCTAGCTTTAAGTTGAATGGATTTTGGCAAATTTGAGTCTCCAATTATTTGATTGAGGAAGAGTGTGATACAATTGTTTGGGTGATTTGTGAAAAGCCTACTTTCAATTCTCAGACCAACTTGTCTGTTCCCTCCACTCTCATCAAGATCCTTGCTAACACATCCTCGATCTTGAATTTTTCTGGATCAACGGAATTAGACTCTTTTCCTTTTACTCAATCAAAGGCAGGTACATATCAATCATACTCCCTTTCATTATCTCTCCAATCATAATCTCTCTCCCTATCACGTCAATCTCGTTCTCTTTCACGATCGGTACAACTTTTGTTCCCACCTTGCCTTTGATAGGATGGGTAGGAACCCACAGGATAGTTAGCCAAATACCTAATTTATTCATAAAACTTCTTGGCATCTTCTTCAACATATCCCTCGTATTCCACGGCATTTACCATTTTTGTTGGTGCATCTATCACATGCTTCATTAGGAGCTCTAATTGCGTCATTAATTTTGCCATGTTTTCCTCCTTCTCTTCATCTCTCTTCCTTTGCTCTTTATTAGCATAGGAGGTGGTAGGGGACCCTTTAGCTACCTCAGTGTCTTGGGTATGCCACCCTCGATTTTGCTTAGTGACTTACTCAAGCAAGTTTGTACAAACATTATAAGATAACTTAACAAGTGAACCCCCAGCCGCATTATCCACCACTATTTTGTTTAGTTGACCCAAAGCCCGATAGAAGATTTGGAGAAGCATCTTCTCCAGGACCTCGTGGTTAGAACATTGCATAAGATTTCTATTAAATCTCTCCCACGCCTCATATATAGGCTCTCCATTCAATTGATGAAAGTGTATGATTTCATCACGCAATTACATCATCTTTGATGGTGGGAAGTATCAATCTAAGAAAGCAATGGTAAGTTTGTACCATGATGTGATTGACTCGGTGGAAAGAGATCATAGACACAATACCGCCTCACCCATTAGAGAAGATGTAAAGAGGCATAACCGGATGGATTCTTGTGAGATGTGAGCAATGTAGAAGGGGTCACACACTTTCAGAAAATTCTTCAAATGCAAATTGGGGTCTTCATGAGCTTGCCCCACAAACAAACCTTTTATTTGAAGCATGTGCAACATAATACTCGTGATGTGGAATACCTCATTCCCCTGATTAGGTTGGATATGGATATCACTCGCACATCCAACATCATGGAGTTGTTCTTCATTATCAAGGGTCCCGGCATTACTTGCATGGTCACTCATTGTGTCGTAGACACTATTTAAATCACCTAAAAAGAAATTAAAAAAATAAATAACAACCACTACAGGTAAATCCAAAGCTACTATCAACACCGCATAAGCAAAAACTAAGCTTCACTTCCTAACAATGGTGCCATTTTAATCATGCTCAACTTACTCCGTGAATTTATGGAAAAGGAAATCATTGTCAAATATAATAACCCAACGTGAGTTTGGGGTCAAATTCTTGAGGAGAGCATCAAGTCTTCAATTTCTATGGGTATTGAAAGGGTCTAAGTGTAAACCATTAGTGTAAATGAACTGAAATACATAAAGTAAAATTTAGGGGGGTATGGTTTTGAAGGGTTGCTTTACAAAAATATGCTAAAACTACCAATTAAAGGCAACAAGTGTTAATCAGATTTCAATATGAGACAAGTCTTGGGATCATTTCTTCATAGGGGAAAATAATGCATCGGTTCATTATTATCAAATGCAAATTCTAGTTAATGATTACATGGTTAGGCTAGGTTAGGGGTTCTTGATTCTAGTTTGTCAACCAATCCTCAAGATTATCATACATGGACCATTTAGGATACCTCATGGATGTGGCAAGAGAATCCACCCTATACCTCAATTGAGCATCCCTATTTCTAGGAAGATGCCCAAGACCTAGATAATTCTCAATCAACCCTTATTTCTAAGATAATGAAAATGGATTAAGCTACATCTAACTATTGTTTACTAATGCTTTGTCACCCATATCCCTCTTTCAAGGATGATATAGGATCCAAAAGTATACTCACATCTCTTTTTCAGGGATGATGTGAGTTTTTGAGAATTTGGGGTTTTCACCCACAAATTCCAACACAATCAAACAAGCATTAGTGAAACTCATCATCATAAACCAAGATTATACACTAATAAATCACAACCCACACATATTTGCACCCTATTTCAACATAATCCCAATATAAATGTTTAGCTACTCATGAAGTTAGGGAAAAGAATTATACAAAAATGATCATTCAATGCTTCTATTGAAGATTTCTACATGAGTATTCTTCAATATCAAACTTCAATTACAACCAAAACTACTTGAGAAATTAGCCACAATAAGTTTCCCAATTTGGTAGGGTTTCAAATTATTCAAGGTTTAATTCTAGTTGGGAAGATACCAAAAAATAAAAAGGTTTTTTCTCTATATGGTATTTAGGGTCGGATCTATGAAATTACAAAACTGCCCCTTGGTATAAACCCGTGCTATCGCGATCGCCCTCTATCGATTGCGATCGCGACTCCCACAATTGTGATGAGTCCATTGCGATCACTGATGCTGACTGATTTTGACTGGCCATGATCGTTACCCTCAGACCGTGATAGTGGTAACTGAGGTTAGATCCTTCTCCTATTTTTCCAACTTTTGTACTTCTCTTTCCTTTTTTATCCCTTTTTATCTCACTCCACTTTTTTCCTTCTCATCACCTGTATACTTTTAAAATATGAGAATTAGTACATTCAAATGACAAAGTTGTCTGATTCATACCTTTAAATCATAGTAATGTGCATGAATTTAGACGTAAATGAGTGGTAAATTTACTACTTATCAGCCAGCCTATAGATGAAACCCCAACTGATACGAATTTGGAAACGAATGCCAAACCAAAGCTCTGCAACTTCCAGCTGAATATCAATACCATGGCTTAATTAACCGATCTAAAATATCCATACCAATCCCTATAGATAAGTAACCATTTGCACTCTAAATCTATCATAATCCTCAAGACATAATTCAATGATTTCACATCCAATGAGAGACAACAAGTCTAATCCAAGGGCAAACACCCAACTTACCCTGACTATCCAAGATTAGGCATACTGATGTCTCTTAAAATTATACCCTTAAAGAAAATACAATTTAGTCATTGTAAATGATAGTAACACCAACTAGGTGGGGGTCGATCCCACATAGAATATTTTAAACTCATCTCTCAAACTTACTGAAGTAACCGAAAGTGCAGTTAAGTGAATTGTGGAATTATATATCAAACGATTAAAGTATCATGATTTAAATGTTTTTGATTGTAAAAGATCTAAAATGAACACTAGGACTATGTTCCCCTGGCTTCATACCTCTCTAGGTTTATCATGTTTCATTAAACTAACCAAATATCTTACATGCAAAATTTGATAAGTTATGTACAACTAACTATCTTGTGAATGCCATTAGTGAATTTCACTCTTTACCTTTTGAGTCTCAGGGTGTCACCTTACTCGCCCTTATCCTAGATCCAAGATTAACTATTACTTTTTGAGCGTTAAGTTAATTATATAAGATGGGGGAATGATGAAATAGGGTGATGAATCTCGAATTACTATCACGATCTCTTTTCCTTATCTCTACCTCTATTTTGAAGTATGTAGTGAATAAATGCGGGTTCAAAATATTTGCAGCCGTTAAGAAGGAAATTAAAGCAAAGAAAACCACAATATATGCAAGAATATTGGTTTGAAACAATGTTGCACTTCCCCTACTTTGTTATTTTTCTAGGGTTCCCATAACCCTAGCTAAGGGAATTAGCCTCTTATAGTTGCAAAACAATCCATGGAACTCAATGAACAAGACATAGAATCTATTTCATCATAATTCTTGAAGAAAACCCAAAGTCTCAAATCAATAAATCAACAAAGAACTCAAGAATCCCAAGATCACAAGTCAATCTTGGAATCAATATATATTTGTAAGAGTATAAAATGCATCAAAGTGTGTAATCTAACTGAAAATATCAAAAAGAATATTAATAGATTACCTGGAAACCCTAGGTATCCTTTCAAAAACAAAATAGGAAAACTAAGTTGGTACCCACCTACGATGCCACTTACGGGCCATAAGTGGCACCTACGGGCCGTAGGTGGCCTCACGAAGGTGACATGGTCTTCAACTCTAAAGTATCTCTCTTAAATTTCAACTTCTAGCACCTATAGGCCATAAATGGTACCCACGAGCCATAGGTTCCCTATCGTAAGTAGTAGGGCCAAAATCTCAACTTCTGATTCTCTGAAATTTCACCCTTCTGACACATACTCTGTTACCTATGCCATGTAAGTGGAACCTAATCTATGTAGGGGCCATCCTAGGTGGTCCAAAATCTAGCTTTCAAATTTTTTTCTTACATTTATCTCCTAAAACCTAGTTTCTTACAAAACACAACACATAAATAGATCATATCTAATAAAATATCCTAAGTTACTGCATATTTTTGTAGTTTAAAGTGTCAAAAGTGCTATGATAACATATCACATCAATAACCTTAACTTAGAACATTTGCATGTCTCAGGAAATAACACATATAAAATAGCATAATGACATTTAACCAAGAGAAACCCAAGATACCTACGGCAGTCAATTTTAATTTAAGCTCAAAAACATCACCCCCTCCAGTTTCAACACTTCAAAACCAAATACGTGTATCAATGTAGCACAACAATGTGATGTAAGAGAATCATGATATGGACTTAAAATAACAACAAACAATCACTCATATATATAAGTTACACTACCTGAAATAAGCAGCTAGCAACACAACCCATGTACCCTCACAACAAAGAGGTCCCACTCACTCAATAGAATCATACATGTTAATGTAGGGATAATCAGAAGACACTTACACTCACAAAGAAGTTCCAAAAATGTGCATATCTTACAATAGGCTTGCACTTATTTTCTTTACCTTAGTTTTCAGACAGTTGGGTTAGGATCACTATAGGACTTTGCGCTGTTTGTAAGGTAGGATTAGGGACTGGTATGGTACAAATGGGAATTTAGTGACTAAGCCTACTTAGCACTACACTTACTTTAGGATTCCATTTATTAACCAACCTTTTCTTTTACTCCACCCTAATTCTTCCCTTTTTATTCTTTTACAGCTCATTCAGGTTGGATGTGGTTTTTTATAGTTTTTTAATTATTGCTTTTTTCCTATTTTTCTACCACACCCAGCCTTACTTTATTTTCTCTTATTTACACCCTTCGTCATACCCACTTCTCATCATGCCCCCCTATGATAGCCACCCTTAACTAAGGTGATTTACCTGAGTTGAGGTGCACAAGGTCCAAGGAGGACTAGACCCAAAATAGTTTCATTGTAATTGAAATGGGAAGGTAAAAAGTAAACATAAGAAAAATAGTTTATCAGGATCAAAATAGGGATCAAGGGATACTTACTCATATTTGGAAGGTCATTTAGGCTAAAAGTGGACTAAGAAGGTACTTGGATTAGCTTTCAAAAATTAGCTTATAAGCTAAAAGCCAAAAGACATAAGTTGGTACTACCCTACTTTTGGATTTTGGCTTATTTTGACTCTTTTAAGCACTTTTTAACTTTCCCAAACATCACCAAAACTAAAAATACTTAAAATCCAAAAGCAACTAAAAATAATCCAATTCAAACACCCACTAATCTAAAAAATAGCATATGATCCTTTCCTAATCGACTATCCTACAACCTAGGCAAGACTAATCGGGAAAGTTTTGGATTAAACACATAAAGGAAACAAAGTAAACATCTCACACACACATGAAATAGGGTTGCATCAGAAACTACTATCTGTCTATTTTATAAAAATATTAGTTATGATTATTATGTCCCTAATCCTATTACCATAATTAGATTTACAAACGTCACATATATATAGATATAACACAAGTTAAAAATAATCTTTTTTAGACAGGTATCATTTTTTCCACTAAATCAAAACAAAATACATCAATTACCTTGGATACTCATTTTTGTCCTAGTTAAACTAAAAAAAAAACACAATATGATACGAGCCAGCTCTACAATCATATCATGGCCGATAGAAGCATGGCAACAAAAAGCCACGGTTATTGTACTATACCTCACCCCCAGCTAAAAGACTATGCACTATTCCCAGTATGTGACTATAATATAAAGCAAGGAGTAAAGACATACCTAGGAGACACTAGGCATCCATCTCATGCTCATTTCCTTTTGGGGGTATCTCAAATAGTGGGGGCACTACAAGAAGACGTACTCATGGCACTCTCATCTTAGCACACCACATCATCTACTTTGGATGCCCTATATTCATGGGTCGTCATTTTTAAGCCCTACCCAAAAGGAATAGAATAGTCTTGTAGATCTTCTATCCTAGCTCTCTTGGTCCCAACCTCCTAAACTATCTCTTCCTTCATGAACAAGTCAAAGCATCTCGGGCCACTTGGAGCCATGGGTTGAGTAAATGTATGGATAATTGATGGAATAGTTAGAATCTATCTCTTAGTGCGAGATCATAGCTCTGCTTAAAGTGTAGCCACCTCCTCCCAAATCCAACTAAGATTATGAGCCTCTATATCTCTAAACTAAGTCGACACATGCCCCTCAAAAATATCAATTTGAACGTGCAACTTAAAAGTAAACTCTAATATCTTAGCTTAGAGTGTAGCTCATATCATAGTCTCGGCAGTCTCTACTGTCATCCAACCCCAAGGTTGGATCTATCTATTTAATAAAGTAAGATCGAACTCAACATCAGTAAGGTAGGCATTAGTCTCATCCTATCACTATGTTATGCTCTATAAGAACTCATGAGGTACTACAATGAATCCCATAGTTGTAGTTGAGGCAGTGGAATTAGGGCGAAGAGGCACAGTAGATACCCCAACTAGCTCAGAAATGGAGGTTGGGGATAGACTCCTATAGTTGTAGTTATGGAAATGGAAGTAAGGCGAAGAGGCACAGTAGATACCCCAACTAGCTCAGAAGTTGAGGTTGGGGCTAAGTAGCTAGGGCCCCCTCTCCTTAAGTACTCATCTCAGGCGCATCTCTGCTCACCTATCTCAAAATCCATACTAGTATTGAAATCCAACTCCACTCTATCATCGTGCTCTCTGAAACTAATGGCCCCTCAAACTGGGTTGGAATCACTATTAGAGGTATATGAGCTCTCTATGTAAGGACTGGGTTTCTTGGATCCTTAATCATACTTGTTTGTGTAACTTTCATCACCTCTAATCTCCTATCAACATTTAGGATCTTTGGAACTCTCACCTTATCACAAAACTGCTAGATGAGTTAAAGAAATAGTAAAATGGTCAAGTCCCCAAATGTTCTCTCATGCAACTCATACCTGATAATGGCTACAAATTCAATCTCATATCCACCTATCAAAATCATGATCAATGCAGTGCAATCCCAGGTAAACAGATTATCTGTAGCAGTTGGATACAACTCAAAATAAGCCACGGTCCACAAAAAATTTGCAGTAAAATTTATTGTCATCTTTCTAATCTCCTTCTTTGCCTCTATCTAAGTGCATTATCACCTAATTCATAAATCAGATTGGCAATGCATCTCATATAATCCATCCTCTTTTTCTAATAATCTATATCCCTTATTGCACATCTATCCTGCACAAATCTCAATCTATGAGAATACTCAATCATATATATAGGACCTACATAATCAGGCCTAAAAAACTGGTGGATTGCCACTGCTGAAAGGTCAACTTGAACCTCTCTCACCAAAGTGGACTCTAGTTGGGGTTATACTGTATCTTTGCCACCTCTAGGTGTGATCAAATAAACTATGGCAGCATAAGCAGCGTAGAAATATACTAATGGTTGACTATATAGGCACCGTGTGTCTGTTGTATCTAAATTTTGAATAGTCCTAAATCATTAATTCTTTAAAACCTAAATTTATTATTGGTAAGGGTGGAATCCATTACAACTATATATGGTTGAGTTCATGACATAGTGAGTACTACATGCATAGTTAGAGTTGACAAGACCACTAAAAAGTAATGTAATAGAGTTGAATGTGGTATGGAAGTTGACGTGAGGGTTAGTGAAATTGGCATAAAGTTACTCACAGACCATAGCCTGGCTATAAGAACCCTGGGGTCTAGTCATCCACCCTAACTTTTATCAATCAAATATGGCCCACAAGTTTAGTGCCTCTACTGTGCCTACTAAATTAATCCTCTTCTTATCCTAAATATACCTCATAGGTTGATCTACCTTAGTAATAAAATTATCCCTTTCATAAATAACTTGTATCCTTTCTACATATCACCTTGAGTTTACCTCAGCTATTAGCACAGTCGAGCTATATGTAGACTCAGAAGTTGGGTCAGCCTATGGTGGACTGGGAAGCTGGGGATCTTGTGCAAGGGCTTCATGGATAGTACTGAGGATGATAAAACCTGATGTGATGCATAAGACATACCCTTCTCATACTAAGGTGTTGTTGATGCTGACTTAGTAGATACTACTATAGACTCATCATGTGACCCCTCCTTAGATTAAGGGTCCTGTGTAGCCTTCTCTTCTGAAGCATCCTCTCCCTTCTCAGATTAGAAAGTGTAGAGGGGAAAAGTCCTGGCCGATTTCATCCTCGTCTTAGGAAATAGTATAGTAGTGGTTTTCTATGACTAAGCCTATGTAGATGTGGTACAAGTTCCCCACTATGTTTGTGCCAGTAGTAGAATACCCAAGGTGTCTACAATAATGGATTTGGCTGTAGCCTATCTCTGGCCTCTAGTCTGTGGGATTGTTGGTCTGTCCAGGAAGATCGTGTACTCCTTCACTGAGCCACTGCACTCAGGGGACTCATCCCAACATCTTCACTTTTCATCCCTCTTCATCGAAGACTTTGGTGCCACAGTACCTGAAAAAGCAAGTATTAGTGCCTGAAAGAGAACAAGGGAGTAAAAATTTTGTAGAAAAAATCAAAATTATTGAAATTTAGTTTTTTCCCAAATTTTATATCCCTATAAAATGTAATCATCTCATTTCAGTCCAATTTTGCACACACAACTTGTATCAATTTTCAAAACACAGGTAAGGCACACAAGGCTTGTGGGTTGCATAAATCTTTTCAACTTCTACTTACATTTAGGGCATGATCACAGAGTTTTAATTCAAGAACAATGCACCAATTTTAACTTTTTGATTATTCTAGGCTCCTACAAATAAGATTTTGAGTTTCACATAGTTTGCAAGCATGTTCAAGTACCAATTCATTTTTCTTTGTTAACGACACACCGTAATACTCATATGAGCCAATAAATTTACCTTGATTTTGAAAGATGGAAGTAGAAACTCAAAGAAGTGTAGAAACCCTAGCCTTAGAGAGTGATTACGTGTGCAGGTGATGGACTGAGGGATAAGTCTTACCTTTTATAGAATTAGAAACTGAAGAGTTCAAATTTTAGAGGGAGTTGGAAATTTAGAGACTATAAGGCTAATGAATCGGTTTTTAAGCTTTAAAAATGTTGGTAGGTCGGTTTTTGGTCGGGTCTCCTTAGGGTAAGCCAAAAACTTTAAAGAAAATTGGGCCCAAAAAATATTGCCACATACAGCGCCACTTACAGCACGTTAGTGTAGGTGGTAGAAAATTTTCTGGCCCTCTAATATTTTTGTTGTGAGACCTACCACACCACTTATGAAGTCGCAAATGGTATTTACAACCCTGTAGGTAGGTTTGTAAGAAAAAGTTCAAAAACCCAAAAATCCTCCAAATTTCCCTCTTGTATTTATTACACAACTTACCTGGCTCGAGTGGGACTTATGACCCCCATGGATGGGCCAATAAGTCCCCTTACCTAAAATTTTTTGAATTTAGCAATGTTTTACCATGTTCTACGTGGTTCGTCATACTATACCCGTGTCCAAAAATGGTCTTCCTAAGATTATAGGCATCTCAAAGTCAACTTCACAATCCAAAACAACAAAGTTGGTTGAAAAGATAAAGTTGTCTACCTTGACCAAAACATCAAACAATATGCCCACAGTTTTCTTGACTATATCTGTCATCAATAAGCGCATTGACGTTGGCTCAGGAGATCTCAAGCCCAACTATTTGAACACTTCAAGAGGCATCAAGTTAATGTTGGCACCTAAGTCACACAGCTCTCTGGCAAACTTAGAGTTCCTAATGGTGCAAGGAATCATGAAAGCTACGAGATCATCTTTATTTTATGCCAGACAACCGGCGTCCTCCAAACTAATATATCTTTTCTTTGTCATCAAATCCTTCATAAATTTTGCGTACTTGGGTATCTACTAAAGATCTTCAAGAATAGGTCTATTCAAACTTAACTCTTTTAGTATAGCAATAAACTTTTTGAACTTCCCTTCTTCTTTCTTTTTTTGCTTTAACCTCTGAGAAAAAGGTGGGAGAGGTTGTGGAATAGTCTTTATTATCGGTTCATCAAACTTCTCATTACCTTTGTCCTTCTCAGAACTATGATCAGCACCTATCAATTTTTCTAACTCCACTTCAAGTGTATGATCAACATTAACACTATCATTCCTTAACTCATTGATTGCAAGCATGGGTGATCAATAGTAGTCTTACCACTTCGAGTGGTGATGGCTAAAAAATGACCATCGTTCTTAGGATTTTGCACTACGTTGCTTGGAAGGGTTCCCAACTGCCGCTGACTCAAGGTTGCAGACATTTGGCCAAATTGTTGCTCCAATTGCTTGATTGTTGTGGCATGCAATTCTACCTTCAAGGTCAATCCTAAAATGTCTGCCCTAATCTCCTTAAGGAAATTCTCTTAACTTTCCTGAACCTTTACTAGCTTTGACAACATATCCTCCATCCTTGATTTACTGTCATGGCTTCCTAGTGGAACATATGCACCACCCTTCTCTTTATAATCATCCTTCCATCTCCAGTCACCTTCCCTCTTTCTTCTTTGATCTTTGTACCTATCCCCATAATAGTTTTGTCCTTGGTTCCCTTGCCTAGAGCTCCAATTGTCTGGAGCATATGATTGGTCCTTGGCTTGGAAACCCACCAACTCTCTATCTAGATAATAGCCTCTTTATTTGCATTGGAATCATATGACCTAGAGGCCCTACCTTGAGTACCCGCTACATCACCTTCTTAGAATTCATCGTCGTGAACTACTTTTTCAGTAATGCAACCTTGGTCCTTAGTTAAGGAACCTCTTGCACAACTGTATCATTGACAAATCTGTTTTCTTTAGAAAACTCAATTACATAAGTTCCATCTCTTCTCTCCACCTCTCGAGTATGCCACACTCTCTTGGAGAGAGAGATCTAATATAATATCTCTGATGCTACCTCCCAACACAGGCGCATGAATGCTCCACAAATAATAGCATCTTCCATTGCTTTCTAACTGATATTTAGGGATCGATAGAATATTTTGACCAAGTTACTTCCAAAAATTCTATGATGTGTCACCTCATCAACTTCTTTTTAAACTAAAACCATGCCTCATACATTGATTCCGAATGCAACTGTCTAAAATTATATACCTCATCCTTCAACAATTATATTCTGGATGGAGGGAAGAAATGATCCAAAAACTGTTTTCGAAACTCAATCCATGCAGTAATGGACCCATGCGGAAGTTCCCGTAACCATAATGTAGCTTCACCAGTTAGAGAGAAAGGGAACAACTTGAGTCTCAGCGCTTCCTGATCTACCCTAGGTATCGTGTATGAAGTGTAAATTCCAATAAAACTAATGAGATGCATGTTTGCATCATCGAGTGGCAAGCCCGCAAACAAACCCTTTAGATTCAACAACTAGATTATAGCACTAGTAATGTCGAATTTCATACCCGGTAGCAATGCAGTAGGAATGACAGTTCCCCTCTCTATAGGTTCAACGTATCCCAAGTCCTCCTCAAGATCATCATATGGTGGTAAGTATTGATAGGTTAGGAGTACTTAAGCTCTACCCCTTCTAACTCTATCTCGATTTCTGTCGAGTTCTGTTTGGTGATCTGTTTATTATTTCTGCCTCACCAGCTCTGCCTCCTGAGCTATACGATAGAATTCGCATCCCTCCTTGCATTAGCAGTAGTTTTTTCTGCTAATAATTAATTAGTAGTTCGATCAATCATCTCCTAAACCATCCTAGGAGAAGGAGAAGGAGTCAACCTAGTAGGATTGTCCTGAAGCCCCTCAAGATGACCTTCACATTTGTGCTTTGTCATCCTACAATTTGGTTATAGGATTCTCTCTAGATCAGGATCAAGTAGGAGTAAGGGATTTCCTTGACTCCTAGTGCTAGTCATACACCGGCGTATGCCCCAAGAGGAACAAAAAATTAAAACCCAAAAACTTCAACAACTCCACAACCATATTCCCTGACAACAGTGCTAGAATTTTGATGTCGCCCAAAATTATACCCTTAAAGAAGATACAATGCATTCACTGTCAAATTATATTAACCCAACTAGGTTGGGGTCGATCCCACAAGGAATAGGTCAAAATTGTCCATCAAACTTACTGAAGTAACTGAAACTGCAGGAAAGTAAACGGGGGGAATTTTATATCAAACGGTAAAAGTAACACGATTTGGATGCTTTTGGTTGTAAATGATTTGAAACAAACATTAGGACTATGTTCCCCCTGGCTTCATAACTCCAAAGGCTTATCGTACTCCGTTGAACTAACCCAATATCTTGCATGCAGAATTTGATAAGTTATGTATCACTAACTATCTTGTGAACGCCTTTAGTAAATTTTACTCTTTACATTTTGAGTCATAGAGTGTCGCCTTACTAACCCTTATCCTAACTATTACTTTTTGAGTGTCAAGTTTATTAGATGAGATGGAAGAATTATGAGATGGGGTGATGAATCTCAAATTACTATCATGATCTCTTTTCCTAATCTTTATCTCTTTTTTAAGTAAGTAATGAGTACAGGCAGGTTCTTAACATTTGCAATCGTTAAGAAGTCAATTAAAGCAAAGAAAACCATAATACATGCAAGAATTTGGTTTGGAAAAATATTGTACTTCCCCTACTTTGTTATTCCGTTAGGGTTCCCACAATCCTAGCTAAGAGAATTAGCTGCTCATAGTTGTGAAACAATCCATGGAATTCAATGAATAATACATAGAATAAATCTCACAATAATAGATGAAGAAAACATAAAGTCTCAAATCAATAAATAAACCAAAAACCAAGAACTCAAGAATCCCAAGATCGCAAGTCAATCCTGGAATCAATATATGATTGTAAGAGTATAAAGTGCATCAAAGTGCGTAAACTAACTAAAACTGTCAAAAGAGTATTTAAAGATTACATGAAAACCCTAGGAATCCTTTCCAAAACAAAGAAAGGGAAAACTAAGTCAGTGGCCTTACATAGGTGATAAGGTCTTCAACTCTGCAGTATCTCTCTGAAACTTCAACTTCTAGAACTTACACTGCACCTACGGGCCGTAGGTTCCCCATGGTAGGTAGTAGGACCAAAATCTCAACTTTTGATTCTCTTAACTTTCACACTTCTAACACCTAATTTGCTACCTACTCCACGTAGATGGCACCTAAGCCATGTAGGTTAAACCTACGCCACATAGGTGCCACCTATGTCACGTAGGAGGTACCTACGCCACTTAGGTGCCATCATAGGTGGTCCCAAATCTAGCTTTCAACTTCTTTTCTTTTGTTTAGCTCTCAAAACCTGGCTTCCTACAAAACACAATAGAAATACACATCATATCTAATAAAATGGCCTAAGTAACCGCATATTTTCATAGTTTTAAGCATTGAAAGTGTTATGAAATCATAGCACATCACATACCCCCACTAGATCATGCCAGAGCAGATGCCGAAATACAGCTGAAGAAAAATACCACAATGGGGGATAAATCATCGGCTAAAAGCACAAGCAATCAACTTCATATCTGCTGGAGGACATAAACACCAAATCATACCAAAGAACTCACCATGGCTACAAATCGTACTGGCGATAACCAAAAATTAAGCAACTTAAAGAAATGCACCTTAGCCAGAACTGGTCAATTCACTACTCCATCTTAGCAGCGAATACCCAATTTATCAACTTATTAGGTGGTCAAACGAAATATGACCTATCTCCAACTCTCTTAACTTCACTAAAACAACAACCACATCGTGGCAAGAACGGAGTAGCCAACTCCACACCAATACAAAGATCAAAGATAACACCAAGAGGCGAACCCAACAAACATAAAAAGTAAATCTAAGACCTCTCAACATCAACATCAAAACCATTACCGGGTGATGAACTAGCCAAATCAAAAGAACGGACCCCAAACTAGTCAATCTCAAAAATAGGCTACCTAACCAAATTGCCAACTCTAGAACCATAACAGAACCACGAAAGGACAACTTACCTTTACTACCATAACCAATTCAAAAACTATTCTAGCCTTTCCAACTAAAGAGGAAAATTGCCAACCTCACCTCGCTACAAGAGAGAAATCCTGCAACTAAGCTAATGACTTAGGCCGACGAATAAGAACCGCAAGGAATGGAATTCTAACTCGATAACGTTAATCTAATCATCTATTAAATAAGAATAGATCAACACCAAACAATATCAATACTAATCATAGCAATATAAACATCAATATAAAGAGTAGGTGGTACCAAAAATGAACATCAGTAACAAGTACCACTCTAAGGCCATAAGAAAGCTAATATGCCAATGTAAATGGGACTCAAACCCAAATAGTACATCCCCAGAGATCTATCAACATTGATGGACTTTATCCACTACTTACAAAAATTATCTACAGCGTGGTCATATAATCATGAACTCCACACCAAGGCATACAGCAATAAATATAAACCTACGATGGTACCTAATCATCGATGGGTACAAAAACCCCAATGCACTCAAATAAAAAGGTAAAGGCAAGAAATAAAAGGCGCACCTATCATGATGGAATCCAAAGACACATGCTTGATATTCCCAAGGGAGTGTGAATCTAAGTAGGTCCAAACTCGGACTGGGCGTCTGAATCACCAACTGAGGCACTAAGGGCACTACCTCCAACTAAAGGTTCCACAACACCATGAGACTAATATGGACGAGCTGAATAACTAATAATACCTTAATGGGGACACACTCTAGACCAGTGACCAATCTATCTACGGTTCTTCCAAATCATTGAAGCCCTAACTTAGCGAGATATGGGTGTTAACCTCAACTGGATGACCAACCAATACTAGGGGAACTCCATACTAAGATTGCCATTGTCCCTACAATCGGGACACATCTCAAGAACCCTAGGCTTGTAGGGAACAGATGCTAACTCTGTATGAGAAACCAACTCACTTTTGGGATACTTTCTAGACTAATAAACAATCTCACTACAACTGCAGCAAGCTTCTAAAATACCTTGAGGTGTTTCCCCTACCAATCCAGAATGGCCACCACAGCTGAAAGACCCATATCGAATACTTCATAAGGTCCAACAAAACTCTGCCTGTTGTGACCATCGAGTCTGACTTGAGAATGACTCATAGTTTAAGATGCTATAAAAATACTTTGAATCCTCAAATCTGAATCTCAAAAAGCTAAAGCAGTCATAAACTCTACCGGAGCTTTGGAAATACCTATCTGATATTGTGCCGAAGCTTTAGAAATACCTATCAAAGTCTTATCTACATCTATCGATAACCTCATATCACCCATCTAGGATAGAATCAAAGAATATACTTGAGACTTGTAGAAATACTAGTAGAAATATGGATACACGACAAGGTGTTAAGAATAGAATTTCCTAAGAATGCCCTATAGCCTCTTAAAGATAGGATACGGACATCTCTGCACCAATTTGCATGACTCTACTATACACTAAGCTCTTATACCAATACACAAGTAAATCTAGGCTCTGATACCAATTTGTCACGACCTAATATTTTAGTTCATGATGAAAACTACTATAACCTACCAGTAGGTAAACTGACCCATAGTCCAAATCTGCTAGTAAAAGACTACCAAGAGAAATAAATGAAGATAGCAGAATAATTATAATAAAAGACTAATATATATAAGACAGTGCCAAAAGCTAATGGAATTAATACAAGAAGTTCTAATATAACAGGAATACAAAGTGAAATACTAAATGAATATACTTATACACCACATCTCTGAATACAACATAGAGATTAGTCTAGTCTATAAGAGGAAGAATAGCAATACTCAAAACACTAAGAGCTCACCCTAAGTCTTCAATCCATAGTTGTTCCACATGATACACACAATAATAGCGAGAACCCTCACTGTAATTTATAGATTGCAGAAGTGTAGTATGAGTACCAACATGTGGTACTCAATAGGCAACTATCGACAGAGCTCCAAAGATAATGCAATACAAATAACATGCAAGTAGGAATGTAAACTACACCTGAATATCCAGGAAAGTAGCATAATAAAACTAAGGAGGCAATAAGGATAAATAACTTACTCTATCTAGACTCAAGAACCTAAGCACTATGTTGTATATCGCTGGCCAAAACACGAAAAAATGGTAAAAGGACATATAGTAGTATACAAGTCCAAGGAATAAATATACAACATGACTAAAAAAAGAAAAGACGGATCTACAATGATACCAAAGCTATATATATATATATATACATACATACAGACATATATATCAATAAGACTAATTCAAAGAGACAACCTAAGAGAGTCAAAATAGTATTTTAAGGCCTCCTAACCATAATAGAAACTAGTTCTAGCATAATCAGGGCCTATAATTATAATGTCTAATCATGAGATAGTTATCCATAATAAAATAATCGTAAGAGAAAGAAATCAGAATCATACCTCAAAACTCAGTATCAGTCCATAATCAACCTGCCATATACTCCGAATAATAATAAAGTAACCAGGTAGTCCAAGAAAATAATACCTAAGTCGGGCCCCATTACTCAGAAGGTCCAAATAGCACACAACATTCATATCCTTACCGATGCAACCCCCATAAGGCTAATAGATAAGGAACCAAATAATATATAGGTGATAGGCAATGCGCATGCAAGAATGAATACAAAGGAAATCCATAATATCATAACTAATCTAAGTGACAAAATGTAAAATAGAGTATACAATTCCTCTAGCACAATAGCTTGCAAAGGCAGGACCTACGATTGATCACGCTCAACTTACTCCATGATTTATAGGCAAGGCGATCGTTGTCAAATATAATAACCCAACTTAAGTTGGGGTTGAATCCTCAAGAAGTGGAATTAGTTTGTAAATCCTATGGGTGTTAATAGCTAGTAAAGATATACCCACAAAGTAGACATAAGGTAAAGCATGAATTTAAAATTGGGGGTGTAGTTTGGAAGGTTGTTTTGATAAAATCTATCCAAACTACAAATTAAGAGCAATAAATGTCAATAATATTCCAATGGGAGAATGGTCTTGGGATTATGGCTTTTTAGGGGCAAGTAATGTATGGTTTCAAAATAATCAAATGTAAAACCAAGTTAATGACCATATGGGTAGGCTAGGTTAGGGGTTTTGATGCTAGTTTTTCAACCAACCACCAAAAATATCATCCATGGACCCTTTTGGATACCCCATGAGTGTGGCGAACAAATCCACACAAAACCTCAATTAGGCATCCCTATTTCTTGGAAGACACCCAAAGCATAGCAAATACACAATCCATCCCTATTTCTAAGATAATGTTAAGGAATAAGCTAAATGCCTAATTATTGTTCACTAATATCTTGTCACCTATATCCCATAGGGCATAAACAAACTCCTCTTTCAAGGATGATGGTAGATTTGGGGAATTTCGGGTTTCACCCACAAATTCCCACTCAACAAACAAGTATTTATAAAATCCAACATCATTAACCAAGATTCTACACTAATAATCAAAACCCACACATAATTGCACCCTATGTCAATATAAGCCCAAGATAAATGCTTAGCTACTCATGAATTTTAAGGAAAGAAATATACCAAAATGGTCAGTCAAAGCTTTAATTCAATATGCAGGAAGAGTATTCTTCAATTTAATTTCAATTACAGCTAAACTCAATTGGAAAATTCACAACAATATTCTTGCCTAAATTAGTAGGATTTTACAAAGAAAAATCTTCAAAATCCAGTTGGTGGCATCTAAAAAATAAAAGGGTTCTCATCCTATAGAGAATTGGAACCAGTTATGGGAAATGAAAAATTTGCCCCTGGGCTATTTTACGCTCAATCGAAATCGTCGGAGCTTGATCTCGATAGCAGTGAGCCTATCGTAATCTCCATCTTTACTAATCTTGACTTATCGCAATCGCTATTGCGACCCTCAGATCCTGCTCATACTTTTTCCAGCTTTTGCACTAACTCTTCCCTTTTTGATCTCTTTTCAGCTCATTTTTCTTTTCTTCCCATCACCTATTTACCTAAAAAATATGGGAATTAGTGCATTCAAATGATAACTTTTTCTCATTAACACCTTTAAATCATAGTAGTGTGCAGAAATTTGGGCATCAATGAGTGGTAAATTTACCACTCATCAACACCCCCGACTTAGACCTTAGCTTGTACTGAAGCAACACTATTTCTTACTCAATGAGACTATGTAATTGTAAACCTATTTAAATGACTTAATGATCATATTGACTTCGGATTTGATTAATACCAATAAGTAGCTCTCAAGCATGGGCAAAGCTATTCTCACAACTCCCCTCAACATGAAACACGATTTTCCAGAATGCAAAAGACTTTAAAGAACAATCAATGCAACAATCACCAACTCTAAAGAAGTGACTCTCTTTCGATAGCAACTCAACTATACTATTTTGCCTCATTTTTTGGTAGATAACAATTTCACCCGCCTCAATTAGTCTACATGTCTCATCACGAGAAAGAAATCTCACACACCAAATTATCTATCATTAAATAAGGAATTGAAGTGTAAACACTCACTCTTACAAAGACTCTCTCAATGCTAACAAGTACCATACTATATGCTTGCCCCTTATTTTCAATTGCTACTATAATGAATATACTTGGTTGGAGATCTCAAAGGGCTTTTTTGAGCTTGTAACATAGGTTTGGGAAAGGGTATGATATTATTTGGGTACAAAGTGACTACACCCTCCTTGAGCATCTACATTAAATTATTTATCCAAACTTTTGACCATGGACCCCTTCATTTATTTCCAAAACTCACATATGCCTACTTTTGCTACCTTGATTTACCCATCTCTTTGAAAGCATTCTCCTTTTACCTATTTTTTTTTGGCAATTTATGTTATTCCTTATTTTGATGAATCCTTTCTTTTTAACTTTTTCACTTTCTTCCTTTGCTTAGATTTTTAGGCATCCACTTACAATATCATGGCCCAAGGTCATTTCTTCCAAAACTTACCACCCCCAACATAGGAATTTAACCTTAAGTTTTATTTTTTAAGTTCAATAAAGGTAGGGTTCAAAATAGGGATAAACTTTAAATGGTCTAGGCATGTAATATGGTTGCCAAAGAAAGGCTTGAAGTCTTAAAATGGGTAACTAAGGACACTATTCTATGTATGGGTAGGCTATTTAGGCGAAAGTGGGTTCTTATGTTCACAAAGAAGGACTAAGATCATTTCACCAACCAAGAATAATCACAATTGGGCAAGTTAAAGAATGATACAAGTATGCATGAGAGATACACAATTACGCTCACTATACATGGAATGCAATCTTTTAAAAGAGGTTTAATTATATTTCCTACTAAAGACAAAAGGAAGTATTTACCATACACTACAAACTAAAGACTTTGGAGTCAAAAAAAGAGGTAAAGTATTGTTACAAAATTTTTCACATCCATGCCCTTGGTTTTCAAAAAAATTTTAGATAGAGAGAGTGTTTGCTTCAATTTTACAGCATGCAAAATTTTCTATTGATGGAACCAAACAAAGTCATCATCTCACATTTTGGCTCTCATGAAGGCAAACTATATGGCTACTCAGACTTTACCATAGGTATAAAGGCGATCCCAAAACTCCAATGCTCCGGGTACTTAGACTTCCCCTATATCTATGGCATAAAACTCAATCACAATAATTTTCCCTTAGGAATGTCATCACTCAATCAATCATAGGAAAAGGCTCATCCAATATTATTATAATCAAGATAAAGATAATCTAAAAATCTAAGAATGAAACAAGAAACTAATCCATGAAATATGGGCACCATCAGAGTGCCCGAATATTACAACCCAAAATAAAAATAAAAATCATCCAAATCAACACAAAACATCCACAAATATCTAAATAAAAAAGACTAAATAAATGAATACAGAGAAAAGTACCCCCAACTAAAACCTTTCAGTGACCTCATTGTATAATCAAGGAAGAATAAAGAGTGTAAAGGGTGCTCCCTATAATCGCATCCAGAACTGTTATCATTCTAGGTCTTGGCATCGCCTCTAGCATCATCTAAGTCACACCACTAAATTAGGGCCTCATCATAACTATCAACTCGAGGAGAATTAAGTTTATGTCTACGTTTCAGGACATTCAAAGGCCCTTTACCCCCTTCCACATCTTTGTGAAGAATTTTTCTCTCTTCTTCTCCCTCTTCTTTATCTTTTCATATGAGTCCTTAAGCTCCCTATGTGAATGTGCGAGATATAAGTAGGCCTCTCAAGACTAGCAATATTGGCCCCCTACTTCCTCTGGTCCTCCAAGTATATCTCATAGTCAGATTGAGCCACATCAGAATGGCGGGTAGTGGAAGACTTTCCCTGCCCCTGAGGCAACCCAGCTATAGTGGTTTATGGTTGGTAAAGGATGGTTGAATTTGTTTGGGTTGGTCATGGTTATAAACCTATTCCAGAGTCTGAAATCGTAATAAATGATATCTTGTTATACATTTGAAATTCATCCGACTTAGGGTATGTGTATTTGGAGGTTTGGTTGGGTAACGGGGGTGGTCCCCGGTCCTGGATGGACTTGGGATGCCCATTACGACAAGGCTCTGGTTCGGGTCGTGTCATTCGATCTCCAACACATCAAAAATACTATCAAAAATATAAATTAACAAATTTAACATATTCAATTAGTCAAAAACATACAAATAAACTTAAGATATACAAACACACTCATAAAGGCATAAATGCACTCAAAATATACAAATGCACTCAAAATATACAAAAGCACTTAAAATATTCAAATACACTCATAGAGTCATAAATATACTCAAAATATACAAATAAACTCACAATATACAAATAAACTCAGAATATGCAAATACAATCAAATATACAAACAAACTCGAAATATACAAATACACAGAAAAATACAATTACACTCTGGAAAATATACAAATACATAAAAAAAATATACAATTACATTCTAAATAACAAAATCGACACTCCAAATTGAATATGTAGCAAAATCAAGTTCGACCAAATAATAACTCAGCAAGTATATTCAAAATACACTCTGAATTAAATAATTTGAATGTAGCTAAATCGAGTTCAAACAAAATAATAATGTCAACTTAATCTGTTGAAATATATAAACGGAATATCTCAAAAGCAAGTTTGGGATTCAATATATGTATCAGCAGATACAATTTATTTTGGAGATCATGAAGGAAAGAAAATATATCGTTAAATTGATTTTGAATTTGATTTGAGCTGTTGAAAATAAAGTAGGTATATGTTTAATAAGAATTATTTATGAAAAAGGGAATCTTTAAATTTAAATTTAAGGCATAATTGTAGCGCCTAATCATTCCTTATTAATCTCAATGGATATGAGGAAAAAAAGAGATATTGACCCAATTGTATATGTATTTCAAAGACAAAACAACCTAAAATACAAAATACAAGTTGTTATTCCAGATAATTATGAAATTGTGGCCATGAAGCGCCTAATTATGGGCTTAAGTTTGCTACTTGTAAATTTTGGGGAAAGAACATCCACTAGTCATTTTGAAAACAAATGGACAGGATTTGGCCAATTTTCTACATTACGGCTAGTCTGCCAAAATGATATCAATCAATAGTCATTAGGCTACTTTGGCCCTTTCCTGAATATATAATTATTATACCAAATTGATACAACGCTTATACCATATTGATACATTTTTTCAAAAGAGACGGAACATATGCATGCATATACAATTCCTATACCAAATTGATACAATGCTTACACCATATTGATACATTTTTTCAAAAGATACAGAACCTATACATGTATATACAGTTCCTATACAAAATTGATACGGCGCTTCTCCAATATTGGTACACTTCTTCAAAAGAGAGGGAACCTACACATGCATAAAGAGTCCTTATACAAAATTGATACAACGCTTATACCACTTTAATACATTTTTATTTTTAAAAAATGTATTAGTGAAATTTAAAAAAATACAAATGTTGAATTCCTTTTTCATAAGAAAAATGGACAATGTTTTTATTTAAATGGAACAACAAAAACTTTTTAAAAAAAATGGAGAAGGAGACGAAGCCTACAACGAAATGGCTAAAAGTTAGAATTAATTTAGTGGCTAATTGCAGATAATTAGTTTTGAATGGCTATTATGGTGGAACTATTTTAGAGAGAAATGTTATTTTTGTCCTTTTCCCGTGAATTTTTCCCTTACAAATAAAGAGAAAGGTAAGAGAAACTGGGTTGTTGGGCCCAATTGACGCTTTTGGACTGATGGACTTGGGTCCTTTTTTTGTATGTATACCGGATGTATATCATTGGTATATTTTGCTCGTTTTTCCATATATCTGATGTATACAGATTGTATACCTAGCCACCTACACTTGTATCTTTGGTCTTCCACAAGTATAATAGTCTCCATTTCTTCATTTACTTCTGTGTAACATGTATATCTCACGTATACCAGCCTTTAGTCCTATATATCAGTCCATTTGGGACTTTGGCGTGGAGTTTGACACGAGAGAAAATGGGACTTGATCCCGATGAAAAGCAAGGGAGTCCAAATGGACTCAACCAAGGGGAGTTCATATATTAAAAAGAAAGAGAATAAGAATTAATAAGATAATCATGAAAGGATTAACATAAATTAATACTTTATTAGTATCACGTGATCCATCATTATACAAGTTATCTACTAAAGACTGAAAATGGGTTTGAACAGCAAGAATCCTCCTAAGTCTTCAAATTTTAACTTAATCCTACTAACGCATTTAAAAAAAAAAAAAAAAAGTTTAACACCAAAGCAAACAGGCTCCAATCTTATTATTATCACTAATTAAGAAGGTAGTAGATGATCACCTAAAATAATATCCTTATATATATATATATATACTACTTCAAACTCTACGAACTACTTTAGCCAAATTTTATTAGGATAACAAACCAATTACGTTTTAGTAGAAACATGACGCTTAGATGAAATACAAAGTTAAAGAGAAAAACAAGCATCGAGTTCACATATACATGTTAACATCTAGGCAAAGCATGATGCAATGGCAATGGACAAATTATGACATCAAGGGATATCATTCTGTCCATGTTCATATGAATTATATTATCATAATCACATGATATGGAGTAGCAACTTTCGACGAGCCAAGTCATGAAATTAGTAAAAAGATGCTCTTAAGTGAGAATTTAGCGGGATTCATAACAAACGTTCATCACTATAATTTTTCAGTGGACGGCTTACAACTATAATCCTAGGATGTTTGTATTTACTGAAAGCAAGCTAGGCTAAGTAGGAATTCTAGTGAGAAACAGGAGTCAGACCTGTTTGGCATGTAATTGTTTGCACTTTTGGTATAAATAAAATTCATTTATTTACCAAAGAAAAAAACTCTCGAATCCATTCATGCCTGAGACATGGAGATCAACAAGTGACATGAAAGTTTTGGGACAAAGAACACCCTAGGTATACCGAGTTAGTATAGTCGAGGTTTTTTCTCTAAAGCTCAACTCCTCCCAATCGTTTGTTTGCTTTCCTTGAATCGAACCACAACAATAAGTAAAGCTCATTCATGGTCACTTAGCTTTGTGTTAATTATGTAAAAGTCATTTTTCTTTCATTCATTACACGAAAGTCATTTTACTTTGTTCCGGCCATCACAAAAGTAACTATGCCCAGATTTTACAATAATCCCACCAGAAAAATTATGTGTCAACCTTAATTAGTTCTTAATTTTAATTTAAGAGAATATAATATATTATCACCCTTTTTATACGTGCATAACCCGATTTTTCTTATGAATTATATAACGGAAGAATATCAATTTTTAATAAATTAGGCTACCTAGTGAAGACTATTTTCATTAAAAAAATCTGGTTGATATTTTAAGAAACATTACATAATATTGCATTAATCTTGCCACTTCACCAAGAGTTTCAGCCAACCTTTCGGAAGATGAAGGAACTTCCATGGGTAGATTCTCACCCTTTGCCCCCTCTTTGGCGGTATTAAAACAAGACGCCTCAAGGTTGACTTGGGCAGTCTTGTTGCGGAACCAACTTGGTAAGAATTCCTCTAAAGTCACCGAAAGCCAAGGTTTCTAATGGTGAAGCTCCGTCACCCTTGTTTTTTTTGGAAGTTCAACCAACTTCTGTTTCCTTAGTTGCTTCACCACTCTCCTTCCGGTTGGTTGCTCGTACGTCTCCTTTCGCAGACTCATCTTCTTGCGCTGCATCTAGTCACTAGAGTCCAACCATCATCATCGTCTTCATCAACCGAAGACCTGTCAGGCTCTAATATCTCCTCATTATGCTCTTTGATACAAATTTTAACTAGGTCGAGCGAGCCAAAAGTGATAGAGATTTGTTGAGAACTGGCTGTCTCATCGTCGAAAAAGATTTTCTTCTCTTTTGCCAATTACATAACTTTATCTTTAAAGACAAAGCATTTCTCCCGAGGGTAACTTATGATCATATGATATTTATAATAATTAAGGTCATTGGTCCTTCCAGCTTTGTTGGGATGCTTCATCTCTGGGAGTTTAATGAGCTTATACTGAAGGAGTTCATCGAAAATCTCAGCAACATCAGAATCAAGGAAGGGATATTCTTTTTCTTGCATTTCCTTTAACGTTTTATGATTTGGACGTGCTCCAGAAGTCATCTTTACACTTTACTTTTTGCTCACCTTTGTGGTGACTTTCACAAGAGACACATAAACATTCATGGATTCTTTGTTATTATTTTTTCGGGACAAACTTACCCCATCTCTTGGGTTCTTGCTTTTCCTTTCCCCTTTGAGGGTCATGGGTGGGCACTCCTTCCTTTCCAGCAGAAGATATGCTCAACTCCATGTCATGAGCACGAGTAGCCAACTCTTCAATGGATTTTGAATTAATGCCTTGCAAGATGTAGAGAAGCCCCCAATGCATTCCTTGGATGCACATCTCTATAGTTGAAGCTTCGTTGAGCCTATCTTTACAGTTTAGGCTAGCATTTCTCCATTGATTGATGAAGTCAATGACTAGTTCATCCTTTCTTTCTTGAGTATTTATGAGCTCTACCATGCTCACTGTACTCCTTATGCTATAAAAGCGATTCAGGAACTCATGTTCCAATTGCTCCCAACTATCGATGGAGTTAGGCTCAAGATCTGTATACCAATCAAAGGAGTTTCCCTTTAGGGAACGAATAAACTGTTTAACAATATAGTCACCGTAAGTTCCAGCATTATTACATGTCTCAACAAAGTGAGCGACATGCTGTTTTGGGTTCCCTTTTCCCTCAAATTGTTGAAATTTAGGATAGCCGACAGGAATTTTGAGGCTGTCTATCCCCGCAGTGTAAGGCTTAGCATATGCGAGGAAAGACTTGGTGACAACATCATACTTGTCTTTGAGGGTCCCTTCAATAAATTCCCTTAATTGCCCAATCAGGATCATTTCCTCAGAAGAAACTTGCACCTCTTTAGTCGATGGTGTTTGCTTCATAGGATTTTCTATCTCATGAACCTATGGAGCTTTTCCCGGTGCATGGCTAGATTCTACATCTATCAGGCCTTCCACCCACTCTATTATCTTATCAATCCTAGTATCTTGATTCTGAACATATTGGGTCAGGCCCTCATTTGTCTTTACCAGATTTGTAAGATGCTCCTCCATAGACGAGGCATCAGTCACCATTGTTGCATAATCATTGGAGATGTTGGAGAGTAGCATAGATTATCATGCAAGTTGACCTTTGAAGTGCTCAACTTATGTTGTGTAGTCGGAGATGATGAGTTGCTTAAATGATCATTGTTCTTTGCGCCAGAGTATTTGGAACCAAAATGCTCAAGTAGAGATAAAGTCTTCTTAAGCGATTCTGCCACACTGCTTTCTCCTTCTAAAGCACTTTCATTGGACTTCGTTCCCTTAGGGGTTAGAGATCCAAAAACTAAAGCTGGAGCGGACGACACTAGATGTGTTTGTTGTCCTAGCAAGCCTACCTTGCTTCTTGTGACAGCTCTCAGGCTTCCGAAAGTAACACCAAGGATTCTTTCTACTTCAGTAGAGAACTTTGAATCAGCAGTCTTGGAAGTAGTTGATTGAGAATTGACCTTCTTGGAAGTCATTTTATTATTCTTAAACTTTGAAGTATGAAAAGTTGAGATGAGAGGTAGAGATCGTCCCACTAGGCGTGCCAATTTGTTTCCAACATAATTTAATTCATGGAAAATAAACTTCGAACACAAATAAAAATATAAAGAAACAACAGTTTTATTGATAAACAATGGGGGTACAAATCTGTTCCTCCCTTGATTCTTCTCTCTTGATTTTCTCCGTAATTCGAGAGCCGTCAGTAGCATATTTCTCGAATGTATGGAGATTTGGATATGAAATTCTCCGTAATTTGAGGGTCATTAGTGGTGTATTTCTCGAATGTAGGAACATTTGGATTTGATCTTCTCCATAATTCGAGGGCCGTCATTAGCATATTTCTCGAATATAAAGATTTGGATATGATCTCCATGAAAGGAGCATTTGTCTTCTTGATGTATTTAATTATCAATAAGAGGGGTTTTGATCTCTTTATGAATATCCCATGAATTTAATGGGACTTTCCAGATCTTGGAGATGTCTTTTAAAGGGATATTGGCCCCCTTTATATAGGCGTAATTTAGGATTTAGGTAGAGTAGTCACCAAGCTATATTTACGGTAAAGTAGCCCCCAAGAACTCTAACAAAAATTGAACTCTTTTTGTAGAGTTCATAAAATTTCAATGTCTATAGATGCATCAAAAAAATAATAAACAAGATAAATTCTTCAAAACGTATAAAATATAAATACATGTATCATAGTATTTTTTAAGATTATTTTAATTCTTTGTAGATAAATCATCATGCTAAAGATAATTTTAAAATAAAACCTTTTTAATTTTATCATCAAATAAGTATTGTCAAAATTTGTACAAATAATGTTTTTGACAGTTGTGTTAATAAAAGTCATAAAATATAAGTAATTTAATAGATAAAATAAATTATAGGATACTTAGTTTTTATATTTATCAATTGAAATAATTAAGCAATATGTAATTTCTCAGAAACTAAATATTATAATGAAAACTTCTAAGAGAATTTACCGATTAGTCAAATAATTAAAAGTACAAAGACAAACTCAACAGATAGAGTAGTGCATCATATTATTATGATATTCCGAATGCAAAGGCCCAAGTGGCAAGAAAAGAAATATATAAAAAAAAACTAAAAATTACATAAATACACAACTTGGTATGCATTGGAACATGAGTTTAGGATGAGATCCACCATGGAGCAAACCATTTGGTATGCATTATTTGTAGACATTTCCACAAACTTTGATAAACCATGAATGAGATCTCTCAGGATTCTCACATTATAGTCTTATTAAAACTCTTAATATAATCCTAGTAATTATATTTAACTGTAATTTTTTATTGTTTAGGATGAATATATTCCTTTTATTTAAGGGTACTCAAGCCTCATTCCTCAGGAGTGAAAATCTTCTTGATTATAATCTTGGAGAAATTATAATATTTCCTGACATTACCACTTGCATAAAAATGCTAAATCTCAGTAGATGTTGTTTAAGACAATATAGTCTCGTAATGCTTCCTGTATTTGTATGTGGCAGTAGTATAGAATGTATTATCCATGTACTTCTACATGAGTTGCCATGGATTTTCTCTCCATCTGAGATCATGGTTCTCAAGAAGAAGTATGACCTCTTCTGCTTTATTTCTTTCAAAGAGTTCCATATTCTCATTATCATTATCTTTGAGAGAACTAGCATATGAGGGCTCCTCTTGTTTTTTGGATTTTGATTTTATGAAATCCAAGAATTCTTGGTACATCTGTTGATCGGTATTAAGATCTGATGTACTCAAACTTGTAATGTTCGAGGCTACAAGTCTTTGATTACCAATCTAGATAAGGACATTACCTCTGCCTCTAATGGAGGTTGATCTACCTCTTCCCCTTCCCCTATACATGGATTTGGAACCTTGAGATGCCATCATGTATAACATGAAAAACATTAGGTCAGATATTCATGAGTAAGAAAATCTAACAGACTATTATTTGATCCCTTTAAATATTGAATTTCAAAATCAAATGAGGCTAACATTGCTTGCCATCTTGCAAATATTTACTTTGACACATAGTATTTATAATATTTATTAAAATAAATTTAGCAGCCTGGCAATCAATTCTTATAGTAAACTTTTGATTATAAAGATCGCCTTGAAATTTTAAAATACATTTGACTATAGCAAGGATTTTCTTAGATACAGTTGCATAATTTTTTTGGCTAGCATTCCATTTTCCAGAATAAAATTGAATAATATAAGCCTTCTTATCTTGTGGGGAATATTGCTTCAAAGTTCCACCATAGCCAATGTCAGAGACATTAGTCTCAATGATATTTTTCTAATTGGGGTTTGCCAAAGTAAGGCATGGTAGGTTATTAACCTTTGCTTTAATATTTTTTACTGCGAGAGTATGAATATCTATCCATGCATTTGGACTTTTCTTCATTCTATCATACAAAATAGTTGTGTCTTTTGTCAAATCTTTTATAAAAGGAGAGATATAATTTAGACTACCCAAAAATCTTTGCAATTGGGTTTTATCTATTATAATATCTAGAAATTTAGAAGTAAATCCAACACTTCTATTTATAGGGATGATTTTCCCTTGATCAATATTATGACCGAGAAATCTTATCTTTGTCTGAAAAAGTAACATTTTTGGCTTTGATATGACTAAGCCATTTTATATAGTGATCTTTTTGAAAAGATCCAGATGTTTAAAATGTGTCTTGATATTTTTTTAGAACACCAATATATCATCAATATAGACAATTATAAAATTACTATGGGGCATGAATATTTCATTCAAGATGTTCTGAAATTCTGAATAAGCATTCTTCAGTCCAAATGGCATGACATTCCACTCAAATTCTCCCATTAGAACATTAAAAACAGTTTTATATTTATCTACTTCCAATATATGGATTTGCCAGTAACCTGATTTCAAATAAAACTTAGAAAATATTAGAGCATCATATAATTTGTCTAATAAATCCTTTTAATTTGAAATTGAATACCTGATCCATTTGAGGACTTTGTTGAAAGGTTTATCATTTATAACCAACCTCGTAACTCCTCTTTCCTGTTCAACATGTTTATTAACATAGAAGGTCGTGCATGACCATTGAGATTTTGAAGTTCGTATAAGACCTTTATGCAAAAGAGAATCAATTTCTTTTTTACACAATTCTAAGTATTTAGAATTCATTTGGCAAGGACTTTCCTTAGTAGGGATATTACCCTCTTGAAAACTTTCTTCATATGAAAGTCTAACCACATGTTTTTTTCTTTGCCAAAAAGCATTTGGATGGTCTCCACATATTTCTATTGAAAATTGATTTTTTAACAATTCAATTTTTTCAATCAGTTTAGGATTTTGAAGAGTTTGATCAATAGTCAAACTGCAAATTTCATTTTCAGAAAATCCATTTGTTTAGTTTTAGAAAGTATTTTTCCTTTATTAGGTTTATATAACTTGTATATGGTGGTTCACACCATTCAAACTTAATTTGTTTGATTTCAAAAGTGTCAATCACACCATTCTTATCCCACCGAATTATGGGATACATATGCACGAACCAAGTTTTTCCTAGAATAATTTCTTCATTGATATCTTTTATTAAAACGAATGTTTCTAGCATGCATATTTTATCCTGACAAACATTTGCCTTGGGGACTTTATATTATATATGTTATATGTGTATGTATTTTCTATAGACTCTAAAGTAGTATATATTTAACACATACATGTCTATATGTTTTCTAAAGTACTATATATGTAGTGTATATATGTTGTATGTATATTGTTTCAAGTGGTATTTTAAGTAGTATATATTCTACATATATATCAATATATTTTATATAGACTAAAATAGTATATATTTAATGTGTGTATATTTTTAAAGTAGCAAAATATGTAATGTTTATATGTTATATATGTATATATTTTCTATAAACTCTAAAGTAGTATATATTTAACGTATACATATCTATATGTTTTCTAAAGTAGTATATATATAGTGTATATATGTTGTATGTATATTATTTAAAGTAGTATTTTAAGTAGTACATATATTATATTGTACGTATATATGTGTATATATTTTCTATAGACTCTAAACTAGTTCTCCCTCCATCCCAAAGTACCCATCCCAAATTTTTAATTTGATTTCCCATTTTACTTGTCTTTTTTAATTAATCAAGAAGAGACAAATTTTTTTTTCATGCTTTACCCTTTGCATTAATTACTTTTTCTTCAAATTAAAATGTAAACATCATTTAATAGGGGTATTATGGTAAACTAGGCATGTTATTAATTATTTTTCTTAATCAATGTGTCATGTCAGTTTGGGACGGGTAATTTGGGATGGAGGTAGTATATATTTAAAGTATACATGTGTATATATTTTCTAAAGTAGTATAGATTTAGTGTATAAATATTATATTTTTATTGTTTAACGTATTTAAAATGTATATAGGTTTGTATATATGGTGTATATTGGAAAAAACATTTAATTTTGAGTTAATTTTTTTTTTTACTTTTTGACCGGTTTGGATCGGTCAAAACTGGGCGAAGGCTAAGTGGGCCGATCCTGATTTATTTCACACATTTTTACTGTTTAGGGCCGGACTGGCCCATCCCGTTAAGATTGACCCGATACTGGACCGTCCCAAAACTCGATAATTGGACATGGGCTGGTTCCACATCGAGCTAGACTGGCCCGTTTAACAGGCTTGTTTTAGACGAAGAAAAGTAATTTTATCAAATGTCACAATTTTAGAGGGAAAAAAGTAATTTAATCAAGATCTCACAATTAAAGGGAAAAAAGTAATTTTATCAACTGCATGTCATAATTTTAGATGAAAAAAGTAATTACCAACCACATATCATCATTTTATAGGATTTTAAAAAATTAAAATTAGAATAATCTTATCAATTACATGTTATAATTTTAGAGGAGAAATATAATTTACCAACACATGTCTCAATTTTAGAGAATTTTAAGAAAATTAAAACTACAATATTGCCATTGGAGCTCTACCAAATTTTGGTATCCTCTCTTATATATAAGTACTAGATAATCAAGGGCCCATTTTGCGGGCCCAATATTACAATTTAAAATATATCTATCGATATTCAATTAATTTATCAAAAAAATTAAATTTATATTTTAAAATAAATATGATAGAAAATGATAATAGATATCATACTTTTAAAAAACTATATTTTTTATTTTTGTAAAATCAAACAATAGCTTACAACTTATTTAAATTTCCCTAATTAAAATTTAAATATAATATGCTTCGATGCTTATTTTAACATCAAGTCAAACACACTTTTGAATTAAATAACTAATTTTCGTGTTTTTATTTTTCAATTTTATTTGAAAATTATACAAAAGGATAAATTAAAATTATAAGTGTCAATACATTAACATTTTCTAAAAAATCTTATGAGCAATATTTTCTTAAAATATAATATTCTTACCTAATATTCCATATAAATAAAGTAAATAGCGTATTTATATTAAGGAGATAAGAAATTGCTATTATCCATATAAATATATTATACATTCATTTTCATAATGAAATAATATAAAAATACTAAAGATACATTATTGATAGTTGAAAATTATCTATAAAAAAATAGAGCACAAATCAAATTAATACTGGTGGATTTAAAATTTTATTAATCAGATTTAAAAAGTATATGTTATTTAATGTTAGTTTAAATAAATTTTACATGCAGATTAATTTATCTGTTATATTGTGCTCTCTTCATTCTTTTTTATTTGCTCTATTTGGGTTAGACACAGACCTTAATAAATTTTTTACTCATATAAAATTAAAAGTAATTTTATTAATATATCCTTGATTAAATTTTATACCTCTTTTCAAATCAATAATGGTTACATTTATTGAATAAGGGCATAATAGGAAGATTTTTTCAAACTATTGTTGAAAGATTAAAAGAGCAAATGTTTAAGAATACAAGCACAACCCAAATGGAGCAAATAAGAAGGTATGAATGGAGTATTATATTATCTTATTTTTAAGATTACATATCTCAATTTTTATGAAAGCTTATATATAGATATATTTTTATTATATAGTAAAAGTTTTTTACCAAATGTATTTTTATTATATAGTAAAAGTTCTTTACACTGATCATTTAATGTAGTTCAATCTCTTTTAAAAAAATTTATCTTTTAAATATTTGTTTTACGAGTTAACATGCACACCAATTGTAATTACACCTACAATGCATAAGTGAATATAAAATTGTGCTTTCGAAGTCTTATATGAATGTCACATATCTAAAAAATTTTCATTTCTAGTAAAATATTTATAGACTGATGAAACACCCTGGTTTCTGTACCTTAGAAAATTTTCTAGAATTCTGGTCTCTAGACCCAATACGACTCATAGGTACAAGCCATATGTTGGGGTACGAATGGTATGGTCCAGTCGTATGTTGACCAGTGTTGGTTGGTGGGATGGATTTTGGTTACTGAAATGGGTACGACTTGGTGGTACGAGTATTATGGTTGGATACGGATCGTTTGGTTCCTTCACTTAACCTTAGATTTGATAACTTAAGTTGGATCTGAGTATGAGTGGCTCACCAGGAGCCGTAAGCCAGGGTACGAGTCATCCCAGGGACTCGTATAGTGGACAGTATTCAAACCTTCTATGATTCTATCTTGCCAGGGATACAGGTGAAGGGTATAGATCGTATGCTATCAATACAACTTGGGTAGAATGAGTCGTACAATGGAAAATATTGGTTCCAAGGGTTAAATATTAGGATACGAGTGGTGGGTACCACTCGTATCAAAGGGTACGACCCGTGAGGGTCAGTCGTACCCCTGTGTCAGTATTTTGTGCAACTTCAGTGGGGGCACTCTAGATATTTTTTCACTTACCCTAATAAGGCTCCACGACTTCTAACTCACTTGGGAGGCTATTTACCCTATTATTCTATTGATTAACACTAAGAAACTCTTCCTAAATACTCTATAATTCTCTCAAGAGCTTTTGGGTAAGGGAGCTAGGGTTTCAACTAGAGGGCTAAATTTGGGATCTTGTTATTGGTTTTTTTCTGTCTACTTTGTCAATTAAGGCATGTTCTCTTCCCTAATTTTTAGTTTAAATTAAAGGAATGGTTTTATACAATGTTTTCATGATTTCATAGTTGTATGATTTTGGATTTTCAACTATGATTTGGGGGTTTTGGTTATAAATGCTTGGTTATGGTTTTTCCATGTTTTAATTATGCTTTTATAAGCATTAATGGTAGTTTTGGATAATTGGTTGCATGGGAATGGTTCTTTGGTAATGGAATTTGATTTTGGAAATACTATGCCCCCAATGTGTTTGATAAAATGCCTTTAACAATGTTTTCACTATAATATTAGTTTTTCAATGGAACTTATGAATGGTTTAAACTTGGTAATGGAATCCTAAATGATGTGAATGGTTTAAATAGTTTTAAATGGATTAGAAAGGCTTTGCTTTCCATGGTTGTGGTTAATTGAAAATCATGAAGGGTACATGAAATCCCTTAAACCTATATGTGGTTGGATATGGATAAAACTTGTAAGTATTATTGGTATGACGATACCACTACTAATGGCCTTGGTTAATAAATGGTTAATGGATTGGTTGGTTGCTTGGTAATGGTTTTAATTAGGCAATAATAGTGAGGTATGTAGTAAAGTCTTATAAGGTAGAGGTCCCGAGGGGCCCAAAACTGGAAAATCATATTTGTCGATGTGAAGTTTGGGCTAAGTGACCATATAGATGATGTCATACTTTATATTTGGGGGATGTACTAGTCATCCCAGCTTTTCTTCCCTGGTCATGCAGCTTCACACACTGGGGCCCTTTCAGCAGAGAGAACTGAACCCACATAGCCTGTGGCTGGTTTAGGAAGACAAAGCTACACAGCGCAAGTAAAGGTTTTAATTGCATGCTAAACCCAATTACCTTTCCTGGCATGGATATATATATATATATGTATGATTTGTGTGCATATGGATGATTTTACTTGGTTTTATAGATGATATTCTTTTATCCTTATCCAGAGTTCGTAATAGCATTCAGATGATATTCTTTTATCCTTATCCAGAGTTCGTAATAACATTCACCCTTTAACCCGTCTTTGGGCGGCTGTATACCCACGTTATACAAAAATCGGCCATTCTACTCCTCCTACATAGTGATTGACTTGGGGACAACTTTTGGTTTGAATTGGTAAGTTTCCATATTTTTGTAAGGCTTTATTTCATGTTATGAATATTTTTAGTCATTTAAATTTATTTTTGGAAATTGGTTTTGGCTATGGTTAGGGGCATGTCCCAACTGGATATTTTTACTCTTTTAGTTAGCAGCTTTGTGGTACCGCTATGAGTTGGAATGGTGAGATCGGTATTAGTTTCGGCCTTAATATTGGAATTGGTAATGGAACTAATACCGATTGACAGTATTATTGGTTGTTCCATCTTATTTTATTTTGGGATTAATCATATTATATTTTGGACCTCATTTGGTTATGACCTGGTTTATGCCCCTTGGTTCAGTATTGGTTAGGCTTGGTGGTTTGGTTGATATGGTTTGGTGGATGGGATGACTTAGTAAGGTGGGTATAGGAATAGACCTATCTCAAAGTCAGTCTTTGTCCAATTATTTTATCTTCTTATATGTTTATAATTCAGCCAACTTAAGGTATTTTAATGGTTATTGGATTGGGTAATAGGGAGTGGTCCTCAGTCCTGGTTGGACTTGGGATGCCCATTACGATAAGGCCCTTGATCGGGTCGGGTTGGGTCAAGTTGGTATCAAAGCTTTAGGTTCATGGTTAATTGGGAGTCCACAAAGCCTTATCGAGTAGAGTCTCTTTTAGGGGAATGTAGCATACCACACTCATAAGAGAGAGGCTACAAGGATTTAGGAATGTTTTACTTTCTTGGTATTCTATTTTCTATCTTAGAGTCTAAGTCCTGTAATTCTTCCCTAATCCTTGGTTTTTCACTTTTCAGACCATGCCTCTATGATCTAGAATACAAAGAAACTCTTTAGTCCCATCTGGGGACAATGTTGATGGGGTACGTCCTACGTCTGGAGTTCATCTTTGATCTTAAGGTCCTGTCCCTGATAGTTCTGGAGTTCCTTCGGTTGCTACTGGTGCTCCTTAGGGTGAGTTGACTGATGTAGAATTTCTCTAGTTTATTCATACTATTGCTCTGATGGTTTCTACTCAAGCTGAGCGGGATGCATCTGGTGGGTTGTCTGCTGAGGCCACAAGGGCTGGTCAGTTTATGAAACTAAATCCTCCTACTTTTACTGGTGTAAAGGTGGAGGAGGATCCTCAGGGTTTCTTGGATGAGATAAAGAAGATATTTAGGGTAATGCAGGCTACTAATGTAGAAGGTGTAAACTTTGTAGCTTATCAGCCCGAGAATATTGTGTACCAATAGTACGAAGAGTGGGTTAGAGATAGAGGTGATGTATAGGAGATATCCCTTTGGGATGCCTTCTTTGGTGCTTTTCTGGATTGTTTATTTCCTCAAGAGCTGAGAGAAGCAAAAATGGAAGACTTTGTAAATCTTAAGCAAGGGAGAATGTCTATCAAGGACTATGCCTTAAAGTTTTACCAGACATCAAGTTATGCTCCTAATTTGGTGGTTGACATGAGGGCGAGGATGAGAACTTTTGCTTCTGAGCTATCTTGGGATTTGATCTTGGAAAGCAAGACTGCTTTGCTGATCAAAGATATGGACATTTTGAGATTAGTTGTCCATATGCAGTAGGTTGAGAATAAGAAAAGGAAACAGGCGGAGTTCGAAGATCAATAGGGTAAGAGGAGCAAGTTTTCTGATCAGCGAGCTGCTTAGTCTTTAGGTAGTCAGGATGACAACAAATGGCAAGAAAAAGAAGTAGGGGAATTATATATCCTTCTCTACTGTTAGTGCTCTTTACCTAAAGCAGTTGAGTAACAGGCATCATCAGGGTGGTGATAATTTTTAGGCATAGGGTGCCCAATCTCAAGCGAGTGGGGTCAGTCAGTTTCTTTATTCCCTCCTTGTCGGATTTGTGTTCATCCTCATCGGGGTTACTACAATGAAAGGGGGGATAAATTCTTCAAGTGTGGCCAGACAGGCCATCGGTTCAGGGATTTTCTAGTGAATAACGTTATTGTAGGAGCTAACAAGGTATCAGTGGCTTCATCTTCTTCTCTTGCACCCTAGTGGTGTCATATTTACTTCTGTTACTACTCTTATTTCTAGTGTTGGTCGGAATAGGTCTTATGCTTTGGCATCCCAACAAAAATCAGAGGCATTGCCTAATATCGTTACTGGTATGTTACAAGTCTTTATTATGTGACCCCATTTGTGGTTGTATGTATTGGTTTTGATCCTGAGGTTATTTTGGATCCTTTTTCTATTTCTACTCCGATGGGTGACTCAATTATTGCTAAAAAAGTCTATAGGATGTGTGTGGTATTTGTTGGTGGTAGAAAGACTTTGGTGGATTTATTTGAACTTGATATGGTAGATTTTGATGTTATTTTGGGTATAGATTGATTACATTATTGTTATGTGTTATTGGAATGTCGGACCCATAAGGTTGTCTTTAGGTTCCTTGGTGAACCGGTTATAGAGTGGCATGGTGGTTCCCTATCCCCTAGGAGGGGTTTATTTCTTCTTAGAGCTCGAAGGTTAATCTCTAAAGGTTTTTTTATCACTTGGTCTGGGTTAAAGATTCTAACTCAGAAGGTCCTTCTTTACAGTCACTTTCGGTGGTAAATGAGTTTCCTGAGGTCTTTTGGGGTAATCTTCCTAGTGTTCCTCCAGATAGGGAAATAAAGTTTGGTATTGATATAGTTTCGAACACTTGTCCAATTTTTATTCCCCATAATAGAATGGCTCTGATTGAGTTGAGAAAACTTAATGAGCAATGTAAGGATCTTTCAAATAAGGGGTTTATTCATCCTAGTGTATCCCCGTAGGTGCACCGGTGTTGTTCATGAGCAAGAAGGATGGTTTTCTTCGAATGTGCATTGATTATAGGAAGTTGAATAAGGTGACGATCAAGAACAAGTATCCTTTCCCAAGGATAGACGATCTGTTTGATTAGTTGTAAGGTGCCAAGTTCTTTTCTAAGATAGATCTTCGATCTAGTATCATCAGCTAAATATTACAGAGGTAGATATCCCTTAGAGGACTTTTCGCACTCGATATGGGCACTTCAAGTTTTTGGTGTTGTCATTTGGATTGGCTAATGCCCCAACGGTATTTATGGATTTGATGAATAGAGTTTTCAAGCAGTTCTTGGATTTATTCATCATTATGTCTATTGATGACACTTTGGTTTATTCCAAAAGTAAGGTGGATTATGCTAATCACCTTCATGTGGTATTGCATACCTTGAAGGAACAAAATTTGTATGCCAAGTTCTCCAAGAGTGAGTTTGGATTGAACGCTATGACTTTTCTTGGTCATATTATTTCTAAAGGAGGGATCATGGTGGATCCGCAAAATGTTGTTGTAATTAAGAGGTGGCCTAGACTCATGACTCCAACCGACATCCAAAGCTTCTTAGGCTTGGTTGGGTATTATAGGCGGTTTGTGGAAGGCTTTTCATCAGTAGTTTCTCCTTTGACTAAGTTGACTCAGAAGTTTTCTTGGTCAGATACTTGTGAGGGGAGTTTTGAGAAGTTGAAAGATAAGCTAACTTCGGTTCTAATTTTGAATTTGTCAGAAGGCAATGATGGGTTCGTGGTATATTATGATGCATCTCGGGTAGGTCTTAGTTGTGTTTTGATGCAACATGGGAAGGTGATTACCTATGCTTCAATACAGTTGAAGGTACATGATAGGAATTATCTTACTAATGATTTAGAGTTGTTGGCAGTTGTGCTTGCTTTGAAAATATGGTGGCATTATTTTTATGGTGTACACATGGATATCTTTTCTAATCATAAAAGTTTACAGTATGTGTTCACTCAGAAAAAGCTCAATCTCAGGCAGAGGAGATGGCTTGAGCTTCTCAAGTACTATGATATGAGTCTTCACTACCACCCATGTAAGGCTAATATGGTTGCCGATGCTCTTAGCAGGTTGTCCATGGGGAGTTTGGGTCATGTGGATAAAGGAAAACAAGAGTTAGTGAAGGATATTCATCGTTTGGCTAATCTTGTAGTTCGTCTCTTGGACTTCAAGAATAGAGGTGTAATGGTACAAGAAGTGGTTCGATCGTCTCTTGGTGCAAAGATCAAGAAAAAACAAGTGTTGGGTCCTATTTTGATAAAAATCAAGGGTAACGTTGGTGGGAAATATGTAATGGTGTTTGAGATCAGTGGTGATGATACTTTACAGTACCAAGGAAGGTTGTGGGTTTTGTGATGTCGATGGTTTGCGATAAAGGATTTTGGCTGAGGCATATGAGTCGCACTATGTTGTTCATACCAGTTCCACAAAGATGTATCATAATCTCAAGGAGATGTATTAGTGGAATGGTATGAAGAGGGATGTGGCTGATTTTGTGGCCAAGTGCTTGGTGTGTCAACAAGGTAAAGTTGAGCACATATGACCTGGTGAGTATATCAAGAGATTATTTTGCCCGAATGAAAATGAGAGGTAATCAATATGGATTTTATTACCGGTCTTCTTCGGTCTCGAAATTAATATGATTCTATTTAGGTCATTGTAGATAGGATGACAAAGTTTGCTCACTTCTTGCCAGTGAGAACTACCTTTTCAGAGGAGGATTATGAGAAGTTATATCTTTAGGAGATTATAAAGCTACATAGGGTACCTATTTCAATTATTTCTGATCGTGGAACGCAGATTACGTCTTACTTTAAGTGGTCTGTCCAGATAGGGTTGGGGACTAAGGTCAGTCTGAGTATCATTTTTCACCCACAAATAGATGGACAAGCAGAGAGAACTATTCAGACATTTGAGGATATGGTTTTGGCTTCTGTGATTGATTATGGTGGCAATTGGGTTGAGCATCTACCTTTGGTAAAGTTTTCTTACAACAATAGCTATCATTTTAGTATTGGTATGGGAAACGAAGGAGGACATAAAGTCTAAGTATCTGCATCTGTTTTCTACTCTTAGGATTTTTGTAAAAGGTATGTGTCTTCAACACATCTTTATTTGCTGACTTTGTTAAAGGAAAGATTAATAATTTTCCTCTATGTTTTCAAACTTTATTAAATACAAGGAGTATATTTGATAATATAAATGACTTGTGCGTGTGGTTACCCCTACCTTATCTATCATTCGGGGATGAATTTTCCCAGAGGGGGACTAAAACACCCTGGTTTCCATGCCATAGAAAATTTCCTGGAATTCTGGTCTCTGGACCCAATAAGACTCATAGGTATGAGCCTTATGTTGGGGTACGAATGGTATGGTCCAGTCGTATACTGACCAATGTTGTTTGGTAGAATAGATTTTGGTCACTAGAATAGGTACAACTTGTTGGTACGAGTCGTATGGTTGGATACAGATCATTTAGTTCTTTCACTTAACCTTAGACTTGGTAACTTAAGTTGGATATGAGTACAAGTGGCTCACCAGGAGCCATAAGCCAGGGTACGAGTCATATCAGGGACTCGTATGGTGGACAATGCTCAAACCTTCTGTGATTCTATCTTGCCAGGGATACAGGTAAAGGGTACAGATCGTATGCTGTCAATACGACTTAGGTAGAATGAGTCGTACACTGGACAGTGTTGGGTCTAAGGTTTAAGTCTTAGGATACAAGTGGTGGATACCACTCGTATCCAAGGGTAAGACTTGTGAGGGTCAATCGTACCCTTGTGTTAAGATTTTGTACAACTTAAGTGGGGGTAATCTGGATATTTTTCCACTTACCCTAATAAGGCCCCATGACTTCTAACTTACTTAGGAGGCTACTAACCTATTATTTTATTCATTAACACTTAGAAACTCTTCTTAAACACTCTATAATTCTCTCAAGAGTTTTTGGGCAAGAAAGCTAGAGTTTCAACTAGAGGACTAAATTGGGGATCTTTTTGGTGGTTGGTGGTTTCTCTCTGTCTACTTAGTCAAGTAAGGCATATTCTCTTCCCTCATTATTAGTTCCAATTAAAAGCATGGTTTTATACAATATTTTCATGATTTTATTATTGTATAATTTTGGGTTTTCAACTATGATTTGAGGGTTTTGGTAATAAATGCTTGGTTGTGGTTTTCCCATGTTTTAATTATGCTTTTGTATGGATTAATGGTGGTTTTGGATAATTGGTTGCATGGGAATGATTCTTTGGCTTTTGAAATACTATGCCCCCAATGTGTTTGATAAAATGTCTTTAACAATGTTTCCACAATAATATTGGTTTTTCAATGGAACTTATGCATGGTTTAAAATTGGTAATGGAAACTTAAATGGTATGGATAGTTTAAATAGTTTTAAATGGATTTGAAAGGCCTTGGTGGCCATGGTTGTGGTTTATTGGAACTCATGAAGGTTACATGGAATCCTTTAAACCTATATGTTATTGACTATGGACAAAACTTGCAAGTATTTTTGGTATGATGATACCACTACTAATGGTCTTGGTTAATAAATGGTTAATGGATTGGTTGGTTTCTTGGTAATGGTTTTAATTGGACAATAATGGCAGGATGTATAGCAAAGTCGTGGAAAGTGGAGGTCCCGGGAGGACAAAAACTAGAAACTCATATTTACCGATGTGAGGTTTGGTCCAAGTGATCGTGTACATAATGTCACACTTTATATTTGGGGAATATACTAGTCATCCCAGATTTTCTTCCCTGGTCGTGCGGCTTCAAGTACTGGGGCCCTTTCAACCGGGCGAGCTGAACCTATATAGCCCATGGGTGGTTTAGGATAGGAATGCTACACAGCTTAGGTAAAGGTTTTAATGGCATAATAAATCCTGTTCCCTTTCCCGGCATGGATATATATATGGATGGTTTTACTTGATTTTATAAATGATGTTATTTTATTCTTATCCTGAGTTCGTGCTAGCATTCACCCATTAACGCGTGTTCGGGCGACTGTATACCCACACTATGCAAGAACCGACCATTCTACTCCTACATAGTGATTGACTCGGGGACAACTATTTGATTGAAGTGGTGAGCTTCCATCTTTCCGGAAGGCTCTATTTCATATTATGGATATTTTTAGACATTTTAATTTATTTTTGGATATTGATTTTGGCTATGGTTGGAGGCATGTCCCAACTGGATATTCTTACATTTTTAGTTAGAGGCTTTGTGGTACTTCTATGGGTTTGAATAAGCGAAATCGGTATTGGTGTCGGCCTTAATATTTGCCTTAATATTGGGGCTTATACCGGTTGGCGATATTGTTGGTTGTTCCATCGTATTTTATTTTGGGATTAATCATATTATGTTTTGGATCTCATTTGGTTATAGCTTGGTTTATGGCCATTGGTTCGGTATTGGTTTGGCTAGGTGGTTGGTTGGTATGGTTTGATGGACGGGATGACTTGGTAGGGTGGGTCTAGGAATAGACCTATCCCAAAGCCATTCCTTATCCGGTTATGCCATCTTGTTATATGTTCAGAATTCAATCGACTCAAGGTATGCTCATGGTAGTTGGGTTGGGTAATAGGGGATGGTCCCCGGTCCTAGTTGGACTTAGGATACCCATCATGGCAAGGCCCTCGGTCGGATCGGGTCAACTGATTTAATGATAGTTTTTGTAAAATTATTTGATAATGAACAAAAAATATATACTTAACTAGGTTAACAACTTAAATTTTAACTCATCAAGTTCATGAGTGGTAGTATTTTTTTGGGCAAAAAACTAGAATACTAGGAGCTTGGAGTATTGAAACTTTCGGTGGAGATGAACAAAAAATTTAATATTTACCACATAAAAATAAAAAATAATTTTGGTTCTTTATAAATAATTTAATATTTCGTGAAAGGAGATTCAGATTATAGATTTAAATTTATTTAAAATATTATTTCATAAATAATGTGGTTGAATAAGTTGGGACTTGGAAGTAAAAATGTTGTTAGCCACATAATGGGTCCATTGAGAAATGTAGACACATAAGCTAGCAAATAAAATGGCTAATGGAATTCTTTGTTAATATGACTATTGACTAATAATTGTATCTTTTATATGTGAAATGACATTTATGCCCTTGGTCGTACTCCAACTCACATTTCTATAATTTTAGGTTCATTAAAATATTAATCAAATTTTTTTTATGAAAATAGTTTTCACTAGGTAGTCTAATCTATTAAGAAATTGGTATTCTTTTGTTATATAATCCATAAGGAAAATTGGATTAGACACATATAAAAATGGTCAATATATGGGTAATATATTATATTTTCTTAAATTAAAATTAAGAACTAATTAAGATTGTCACATTATTTTTTCGATGAAATTATTGTAAAATCCGGCCATAGTGACTTTTGTAATGGGCAGAGCAAAGTAAAATGACGTTTGTATAATAAATGTAAGAAAATGACTTTTGTATAATAAATCCAAAGTTAGGTGACCATGGATGAAATTTACTCCCATAACAATACAAAGGACTACCTAAAGGAGGAACTCTTGACAGATTATCACATATCGAATCTCTCATAGGAAAGAATACGAAACACATGACATAGTGAAGCTATCTAGTCAAACATAATCCGTGAGTCCTAAATGTTAAATATGAGAGAAAGTTTCCTGCATAAGTTTCCTGCATTTTACATCCAAAATATCACATAGAAAGATTTCAAACATTATATTATTTCTATTATATATATGAGACAATTCAAGGACTTTGGTAGTCCTCACAAAAATTTTCAACTTAATTTAAATCTTTACAATTAATTACTTTTATGTCATGATTTTTCTTTTATATAAGAGACAATTCAAGGACTTTAGCAATCCTCACAAAAGTTTCCAACTTAATTTTAATCTTTTCACTTAATAACTTTTATGTCATGATTTTATCTTTTATAGTAATTTAGTTATTTTCTTAATCCTATAATATTGTGGCATTTGGTTGATATAGATGAAGTTACTTTGTCTTCTTTCTTGCTATATGGACCTTTGCACTTGGTGCATGTGTCATAATATGAGAAACTATTATTAAGTTTTTTCGTCAAAAAAACAATTGGAAGTAGGGCAAGGGAAATTAGGGAGGAGATTACAAAGCAAATAATCAAATATTTACCAACAAAGTGGAGTTTAGGTAGTTAATCAATTGAATCATTCAAATTCCCATATTGTTTAACTAATCAATAAATCATTTTAAGAATCTTCCATTATAATGTGTTGTTTCTCATACTTACATATTATTTAATCAAGTCAATTGCCAATATAAACATCAAATATCCTTTAATTATTTTATTTATTAAATTACTTGTACTTCATGCTTTATTAAGTACAAGACCAAAAAGCTTTAATTTTTTCTTTGCTACTCACAAGACCAAAAGTCTTTAATTTGACTATCTTTTATTAATTTTTTAATCAAAATTAATTACTTAATTAATTTTTGTAAATGAAAATAGCCTTAACAAAGTTAATATTTTATATGAACTTTTTTTTAAAGTCGTGTAAGAGAAAAATATATTTTGACCATGGAAAACTTTTTTCTGTTGCTTGAATAATTCATCACTTTTTTCTTCTTTATTAATATTTATCTTTAATGATTTATTTTCCATAAGAAAGAGTTTTGTACAAGTACCGTGGATATGAAGAATAGGGGGGAAAAGGGGTTAAAATTAGTTATTGTATGAGGTTATATTTTATTTTTATTGAATCGAGTATGGTTCTTATGTGTTTCTTAATTATCTTTTATAAATTAAATAATTTTTTTGTGGGCAATTTTATCCATTACCTTTGAAAATACCAAACATATTTCATATACTGAAAATTAAAATTATAAATAAAATTAAAAATTAAGGTAATGATATGAATTAAGATCAAATTATTTTTAAAATCTCTTTTATGATCAATTGAGAATCAATTTTTTAAGCATCAACAATAGAGAGAGAATCAATTGATTCTCGATGTTCATTTTAGTCGGTCTAACTTTATTCTTAATTTAGTATAAAATTACGCTTAAAGCACCACATTTAACTAGCATGAATTCTTGTCACATGAAATTATAAATAAAATCATATATTTTTCATCACACACAAGAAGACTTGAGTAAAATAATTGATCCACTTGATGACTTTCGTCTTCATCTTCCTAATTGCAAAGATGAACTTGAATTGAGAAATTAGAAAAGAAATTAATTATATGCTCATAAATTAGTTTACTAATTTTTTAAATCTTTTTGATCTTTGCAAGTTATAATATATATATATATATATATATATATTGTAAATCATGTTATTATAAAATATCAAATGAAAAATTACATTTATACACATGCTAACTTTACTTTATTACATAAAATCTCATATTGAAAAAGAAATTACAAAAATCTCAAAGTAATTACTTAAATCCCTTAAATTCACTTTTTCTCTCTCATCCCCCTCATACATATCAAAATATCATATTTTACTCCTATTTTAGTGCACCGATTTTTGCTCCATATATGTGCTCCTTTATTTATGTCTACAATCAAGCTAATGTAATGTTGCAATAACACTTAAATATTCAAAACTTGAATGATGTACACTTTCATCCACGTAATAAAGGGAATTGAATCATTCTTTTTCCTTATTATCGTGTAGCCAATGTAATGTTACAATAACACTAATTTTTCCTTAAAATTATTATAATCTTGTAGATAATTAATGTATAAGGTGAATATTTTATATTTATAGTGTGATATTATACATTTTGAAAGATTATATTTTAATGTATAAGTTATAATATATCAGACATTATACATTAGTTATTTTGAAAGGCTAATGTATAATATAATTCCTCTTCTATATATTTTATTATGTTATATATTAAGAAGTTCTTATTACATTTAAGAAGCATTTTATGTATTATTTGGTATTGTACAATTAGAAAGTATTACTATTGTATAAGGTTACATTATACCTTCTGATAAGGATACAGAAGTATTTATGTTTAATGTTAATACTTAAATGTATAGTATGACATTATACATTACTGTAAATTATTTTTTAAATATATAATGTGCCCACATACATGTGCAACTATTGTATAATATTATCTTTAATATGTATCAGTTTGCTGCTATCTTTTTCTCTCTTAATTTGAGTTAGCTTTGATATTTTCAGGGCATGAAATACCATATTGATAAATTCCGAAAATTGTTTCTTCAACTCCATGTAAACCCTCACTCCATTATCATTTCTTATGATAATTGGAGAAGAATTACCTTCAACAATGTATTTTACTTTAATTTTTTTACGAACTTTGTCAATATTCAATTCCATCGCGATCGTAGTAATAAATTTCCAGAAGGTTATACTTTCTGAAATAATAATTGCGTCACTTTTGTAGGATTGATAAATAATTTTCGACTCCCAAACACCCGAATGATGCAACAAATGGGGATGTTCATATTAATATTTTTGAGAATTGAAGAAAGCAATTGATGACCCTTTTTTTTCAGAACATAATTCAACAAAGAAGAAAATTTATTGTGATGTTTTAGAACTTTTTTGAATTTGAATTTTAGTTACTATATTAATCATACACCACATAATGATAGGTAATTAATGACGTTAATTAAGGAAGAGAAAAATACTATCAGATTTCTCTTTCCATAAATATAGGCTAATCAGTTTTCTCAAACATTCCAGCAATGTATAAGGGACGACCTAATGTATAAGTCTATTTCTCAATTTTGGGAGAGAGAAAGGCAGTCGGGATTTTAAGTAATTACTTTCACTATGAAAAAGATTTATGTATAAATAAAGTGAAAAATTAAGGTAATGATATGAATTAAGATCAAATTATTTTTAAAATCTCTTTTATGGTCAATTGAGAATCAATTTTTTAAGCATCAACAATAGATAGAGAATCAATTTATTCTCGATGTTCATTTTAGTGAAGCTAACTTTTTTCTTAATTTAGTATAAAATAACGCTTAAAGCACCACATTTAACTAGCATGAATTCTTGTCACATGAAATTATAAATAAAATCATATATTTTTCATCACATACAAGAAGACTTGAGTAAAATAATTAATCCACTTGATGACTTTCGTCTTCTGCTTCCTGATTGCAAAGATGAACTTGAATTGAGAAACTAGAAAAGAAATTAATTATATGCTCATAAATTAGTTTACTAATATTTTTAAATTTTTGTGATATTTTCAAGTTATAATTATATATATATATATATATATATATACATATATTGCAAATCATGTTATTCATAAAATATCAAATTACCTAAGTTTGGGTCTAGGCTTAAAACGGGCCTTATACAACTAGTACTTATATATAAGGGAGGATACCAGAGTTTGGTAGTCCTCACTATGGCATTATGATAGTTTTAATTTTTTTTAAATCTTCTAAAATTGAGACATGTGTTGGTAAATAATTTTTTTCTCTAAAATTTTGACATGTAGTTGATAACTTAGAGTAATTTTAATTTTTTTAAAATCCTCTAAAATTTTGACATGTGGTTGGTAAATTAATTTTTTCTTCAAAAATTGTGACATGTAGTTGATAAAATTACCTTCCCCCTCCAAAATTGTGACATGTCAATTAAATTATTTTTTCTCCTCAAAAATTGTGACATATAGTTGATAAAATTACTTTTTTCACACATTTCATTTCATATCACTTGGACGTTTGCACTTGGTATATCATAATATGATAAACTAATCTATTTATTGAGTTTGTCTTTGTATTTTTTTTTATTATTTAACTAATCGATAATTCTCTCAGAAGATCTCATTATACACATATTTCTATTTTACGCGTTTTCAAGAATTTATCTTATTTGTTACTATTTTTTTATGCACTTTACTTTATGTTCTTTTTATGTATTATTAACACCTACTCTTATATGAGTTTTGTAAAAAATGTATTAATAAAGTATTTAAAAAGATAAGATCTTTAATATAAGAGAAAATGTTTTATTTCCACCTTAAACTATATGCGAAAAGGCTGAGACACGTCCGAATTTTGGGAGGGTCCTATTATCTTATGGACTAATTAAAACTGTATTTTTGATGACCTTGGTGCCTACGTGGCACATATGTGGCACAACACACTGAAGGGTCCATGTAGGCACACGTGTGTGCCACATATGTGCCACATAGGCACTAAAGTTGTCACAAATATAATTTTAGTTATTCCAGGAGGGTAATAGGACCCTCCTAAAGTTCAAGTGTGTCTCAACCTTTTCGCGTATAGTTCAAGGTAGAAATATAGCATTTTCCCTAATATAATAATCGGTCTTTAAAAAAAAAACATATTATGATTAGGGAAAACTTTCTTCCATTGCATGAATATTTCATAACTCTTCATTTTTTTTCTTATTAGTTTTACAAAATATGGTAGTCCTCGCAATGACATTATGATAATTTAAGTTTTCTTAAATTACATTGAAATTGAGACATGTGGATGGTAAGTAATTTTTTTCCTCTAACACTTTGACATGTAGTTGATAAAATTATGGTAATTGTTTTTTAAAAAATAACATCTAAAATTCTGAAATGTGGTTGGTGAATTACTTTTTCCCTCTAAAATTGCGACATATAGTTGATAATGTTACTTTTCCCCTCTAAATAAAATTATGACATGTAGTTGATAAAACTACTTTTTTCCACACATTTAATTTCTTAAAACATGGGTGTTTGCACCTAGTATATCATTTATGAGAAACTATTCTATTTTTTTTAATTTGTCTTTGTATTTTTAATTGTTTAACTAATCAGCAAATTCTCTTAGAAGTTCTCATTATAATATTCTAGTTTAGATAAATTAGATGTTGTTTAATTAAGTCAATTGAGAAGTATAAATATTTAATATCTAATAATTTATTTTATCTATTAAATTACTTGTATTTCATGACTTTAATAATGCATCTTTCAATAGCATTTTTGAACAAAAGTTTGAGAATACTTAGTTGATGATAAAATTAAAAATACTTTTTTTTAGAAAAAATATCTCTAGCATCTTGATTTATCTTCAAATAATTTTAAAAGAAAAAACTAATATTATACACATATTTCTGATTATGTGTTTTCAAGAATTTATCTTATTTATTACTATTTTTCGTTGCACTTTACTTTATATCTTTTTATTTATTATTAAAACCTACTCTTTTATGAGTTTAGTAAAAAAATATATTAATAAAGTATTTAAAAAGATAAGATCTATTATATAATAATCGATCTTTCAAAAAAAAAAATTATGATTGTGGAGAACATTCTTCCGTTTAATGAACATTTAATAACTCTTTTCTTTTTTCTTACTATTTATATTAAATAATATGCTATGAAAGAGTTTGTACAAATACTTTGGGGATGAAGAGGAGAAAAAAAAAAGAACAGTTAAATTGTTTTGAGCTTTTATAATTATACAAGTTTATATTTATTTTCAATGAACCAATTATGGTTTTCATGTGATTTTTTTTTTCTAATTAATTTTTATGAATTGCATATAATTTTTTGTGGATAATTTTATTCACAGCTTATGAAATATTAGTGACATATTTCAAATAATGAAAATTAAATTTTTTGATAATGTTGAAAATAAAGGTAATGGTATCAGTTATTATCAAATTATTTTAAGAATATCTTTTATATTAATTGAAAATTAATATTTGTAAGCATAAGTTTTGTGAGAGGAACTAACTGATTCTTGAGGTTCATATTAACAAATTTAATTTTTTTTTCTTAATTTTGTATACAACTAAATTTAAACCTTCACATTTATTTAGCATAAATTTAAGTCTTTTATATCAAAATGTAATTATTATACATATTTTAAATCATGTTATTATAAAATAACAAATTTCTTGAGTTTGGGCTTGGGCTTAGCACGAGCCTTAAAAAACTAGTGTTTTAAAGAAAAAGGTTGATATTTTAAAGAGTTAATATATAAAAATGATCCTAAACTTGACACCAAATTATAACTTTGACCTTAAACTTTGACAGTGCACAAATATGACCTTTAACTATTCAAAACTGCACAAATATGACCTCCAATCCTACGTGGTAAAACGCGTGTTCAACACGCAAAACTGGGCACGTCCAACTTAAAATCTAAGGGCATAATACATAAATATAACCTTAAACTTTGACAGTGCACAAATATGGCCTTTAATTATTCAAAACTGCACAAACATGACCTTTAAATGACTCTTCACTATTATTTTTACATTATTTTTGGTTCAAAGATGAAAATGACATCTAATTTCTTTTGTCATTGCAAAAAAGAGCAATATTGAAGATTTATTAATTAGGTGGGTCAGCCTCATACGAAAAAATCGAGCGGGTATGTATATATATTATAAAGCAGAGGACGAATTTAAGTTATATAATATATCTAAATATTATTTATTTAAATATTAAATTAAATATGAAACTATACTAATAATAAAAAAAATTATAGTTTTAATAAAACATTTTTAAATTAATGTTATTAACGATAGTATTAGTAGTATATTAAATTAACGTTATCAAATTAACGTAATTAAAATGATATTAAATTAACGAGGGGCAAACCTATGTGGCTGCCATGGGGTTCACCCGAACTAAGAATGTTTTTGTAAGGTTATTTTGGTCATTTTCCATCTTTTGGAGGTCTCTATAAATATGAGCATCGACCTCTAAACCTTAATTTCGCCATCTTCTCTCTCAATTCTCTTAAGAAGATATAGCTAGGGTTTCATTCAAGAACCCTAATCTTCCAAAAAATTCATCCATAATTCTTCAAGATTTCTTCAAGAATCAAGTTCCTCATAGTGTGGGATTCGAAAATTATTTATTACAAGTGCGGATAGAGTCTCAAGCATTAGAATTCATCCAATTTCAAAGATTAAGGTATATAGATGTTGATTCTTAGGTCCCTTTCATCTAAGAAGCTCAAGAACCCTTTTTAAACTCAAAGATTTTTATGTTTATGAGTTGTTAATAATTTGTATGAGTTGAAATTGACGTTCAATGTGTTGTTGAGTTTTGATTTATGTTTGTTTACAAGATTCATGAGCTTTAACCCTAGTTGGTGGAATCGATGTGATATTTGTGATGAATCTTCCTTATGTTGCTATGTAAGTGATGTGTTCATATCAAATGGGTGTAGAAATGGTTGAATAAAAAAAACATGTTCCCCCTAGATTTGATAAAGAGATTAGGTGAAGCATAAGGGCCATTGTAGCATGTTGAAGATGAAACCTCAAATTGTGAGTTAGTTTATGTATGCCTAGTGTTTGATAAAATGCCCAAGTGAATGAATTATTCCATGATAGTATGAAGTTTCCTCAAGCCAGGTGATATCCAAACACATGTCAAGACTGATATAGGTATGAAATAGTTGAGGTAAAACCTTGTTGAATGGAGTACGATCTAGCTGCATGTTTCCCCTATGTTATTATATGATTATGATTTCAAGATGCTTAAAGTGACCCTTCGGCGACTGCGAAAATGCTTTAATAATCATGATGATGCTTGAATGATTATAATAATGCTTTAATAATTATGAGATGATTTAATGATTGTGATGATATATGAATGATTGTGATGATACATGAATGATTGTGGTGATGAATGGGTGATTGTGATGATATATGAATGATCGTGATGATGAGTGAATGATTATGCTTTACTTTTATGTTATCGAGTCTTGGGGATATTTATATCCAATAATAGAGCTGTTGTCTAGAGCCCGTGTTAGTTTCTCAATAATTCCAGTCGAGCCATGATTCTCAGAACTCAGTGAACTATAGAACTCTGTATCCTCAGACAAGTGTAGAACTCAAGAAAGCTCAATAATCTCAGTTATCTCTGTAATCTCTGTATCGCTAGTAATCTAGCCTCAGTCCTGTGATCAGCTTAGATCTAATAGTATTCAAGTGATTCAATTCTAATCTTAGAAGAAATTTGAGTAATCTATTCTAGCTCTGTATCATCAATCAGATACCATGATTCGATACTTTTTCCGTCAGATACGAAACTAAGTAATCTCAGCATAACTCAGTCAGATCTTTTGAGAAACATGATCAGTATCAAATTCAATTCAGTTGTGTTCAGTTGAGAATTCAGTTCAGAGTCTTTTAGTTGGGAGTTGAAGCTAGCACCAAGCGAGGAAAGGGATGGTGGTTCTCCTATCATAGAGGCCAAGTCACTAAGAGCAATCCCTGAACTCCAGAACTGCGTAGCCAGCGCAGGATGCAGGAGTCCCTGTCAGTAAAGGCTATCACCATAAGAGAGGTTTGACTATTATACTACCTCAGGCCGACTTCCTACGAGGGTCATCCTGTCAGAGAGGCTTGACCAGAGAGGATTTTACTCAGGGCACGGTATTGACACCCTTCCAGCTGGGGTTACTAGTTGGACCCCACCTGTGGTAGGTTGGGGCATATCGATTAAGTAACTACTTTCCATAGTTATAGTTTAAGTATCAGTCTTCAGAAATCAGGATTGTATGGTACTATCGTCTATGTCAGTTAGAAATTCAGATAGTTTCATTAATTAATGGACCATCCCATTAGATAGACTTAGTCTCATATACAAATTCTTATTATCATATCTAGAGATCTCCCGTCAGAGATGCTTGATCTCAGTCTCAGACCATGTTGAGTATTCTTATTATCATATCTAAAGATCTCCCATCAGATAGGCTTGATCTCCATCTCAGATTCTATTGAGTATTCTTATTGTCAGATTCGGACATGATCTTACTTCTTATTATTGATAATCACTTCCGGAATAATATGTTAGAAAAGTTAATCTCTAATCCGGTCAGTCGAAAGTAGTGAGCTCAAAATTCAATCCTTGATGTGAGTACGTACAGACTCTCAGTTATCAGTATCAGATGAGTCAGTAATTCAGTATCTCAGTGTCAGTAGTGAGTTCAGTCTGTAGTAAAGTGGTATCTGAGTTTCAGTATCTAGAGTTGCGATGATTGTGTTCATGGTCTGTGCATTCATATATGTGTTCTCATGCAATATCTTTATGATTATTCAATTTAGATATTGTGAATGCATGAGCCCTTGCATTAGCCTACCTCGTCTACATACTCAGTACATTCCTGTATTGACGCATTTGCGCTATGGTTTTTTATTTGACACTATAGGTTCAAAGGCACAGGATCTAGAGTATCCTCAGCAGTTCAGTCCCAGTCAGCAACAGTAGCAGTGTGTCCTTTTCTTTCAAGGACAAATCTCAGTTTACTATTATTGCTTCAGACTTTATTTATTTTCAGTTGAGACAGTTAGTTGGGGACCTGTCCCTTCAACTCTGCAGTTCAAATAGTTTGTAGGCTTTTCAGACGGATGTATGATTATTTTTTTTGTATTATGAGTATTCATAGATGTGTTGAACTTTATAGTTAGTTTTCGCATTTATTTCAGATATTCTGTAGTGTACAGGTACAGATATCAGTAAAGGGTTAGCTTTTGGTCCCTCAACGTCATAAGCATCGTGTGATGTCTCGGGATGAGATCTCGGGGCGTTACTAACTTGGTATCAGAGCCTAAGGTTCAAGAGTGTCCTAGGGAGTCTGAAAAGCCGCATCTAGTAGAGTCTTATGCATGGCTGTGTAGCGCGCCATATTTATGTACAAGAGGCTACAGGATGTTCTTAGGAGAAGTTTCCCTTCTTTCAGTGATCATTTTATGAGAGTAAGCATGAGCTCAAGTTGATCCTCAGTCTAATCCACTTGTTTCTTCCAATTATAGAGTATGCCTCCTCGCAGAGATTTTGTCCATGGGGTTGATGATCAGCCCCCACAACTAGTAGATCTTGAGAATGAGAGTGTTAATTTAGCATCTTATAGGTTGAGGGATGTTGCTCATGATTGGGTAGAGATGTGGGAGAAGAGTAGAGGGGAGAATGCAGCTCCTGTGACTTGGCTAGAGTTTCAGAGTGCCTTTCTAGATAGGCTTTTTCCACTAGAGATAATAAAGGCTAAGGTAGAAGAGTTCATGAACCTAAGGCAAGGTGCCATGACCGTGAAAGAGTATTGTCTTAACTTTAACCAATTAGCTAAATATGCTCCTGACTTGATAGCTGAACCTAGAGCGAGTATGAGTAAGTTTGTGACTGGTGTATCCGAGTTAGTGTTGAAAGAGTATAGGACTGCTATACTTCATAGAGATATGGACCTTGCTAGACTGATGATACATGCACAATAAATTAAGGTAGATAAGATGAAGAAGAGAGAGAGAGTGAGTAAGAGAGCTAAGATAGGTAGTCATGGTTTCTTGCAGTTAGGGTCTCAAGGTGGTAGTAGTTCTCAGTATGGTCAGAGATTTTTAGTCCCAGCTCCATCTTAGCTAGTGTACCCACACCTGTGTTTGGGTATGTCAGATTTGAGGGAGCGCCAAGCTCCAAAGACCATAGTATTGCTAGTAGTGTTCGTACCCATCCGCATTGTGGAGAGTGTGGCAGGCGCCACCAAGGTGTGTGTTGAGCTGGTAGTGATGTTTGTTTTGGTTTTGGTGAGCCAAGCCATAGAATACGAGAATGTAGAGTGCTAACTCAGAGGGGTAGACTCCGTGCATTTTAGGCTCTCCTTGATTGGGAAAGATCCCTTAAAATAGACCTGAGTATGTTATGAGCCCGTTATCTTTATGACATACATTGATAGATCCTTTGCTTCCATTTTGAGCTTATATGTTCGCATGAGTCATGCATGAGTTTCAAATCTTGATCGGTCAATCATGACCCAGTCTGTAGGTAACCCGTGCACCGCCCCAGTATTTCAGTGAAGTGTGTTTAGAAGGACATAGAGTCCCAAGGGGTAGATACCCCATAGTATTATGATGTTGCATGCCATTAGATTCATCCCGATGCATGTTCAGATTTTATTTATGAAGTTAGCATCAGTCGTTATTGCATTGTCAAGTCGTGCTTTCAAAAGTCAGCTTAGCCGGACATTCATGCATTAGATATGCGCATTTCATAGAAATGAGTTTAGCTTGTCAGTGTGTGATCAATTATGCATTCTTGAGATCAGCCCAGTTATGAGTCCATGCATCAGATATGCATGAGTGTTATGAGAATTCAGCTATGAGTAGATTCAGTCAAGTATTTCATGCATCAGATATGCATGCCCTGTGTGAGAACTCTATATGTCAGTGGTTCCAGTTGCATAAGCATGCCTTGAAATGTTTCCAATTGTTGAGTAGGTTTTGTTGATCCATATTTTCAGTCTATCAAGCAACATTCGAGGACGAATGTTTCCAAGTGGGAGATAATATAATGGCCCGCAAAATCCCCTTCAGTTTGAGCTTTAGAGCGTATTTGGTAAAGAGAAAAATCTGAGTCTAAATGTTTTAGAAATATCTTCCCAAGTATGAAATACTTTGAATCATGTGGGAATCTATTTGATCATGAATCAAGATTATAGAGGTCCCCTAACTCAAGGATAAGTTGAAATCTTTCCTATCGTTCAAGTTTTAGTGACCGTCAAAATTTGGGTCAACTTCAATCGACCATAACTCTTTGTATTTATCGAATTAGAGGATATAATATATATCAAATGAAATATCTTTGAATTATCTTTCCAACGATACCAATTTCATCAAAAACCGATATCAGACCAAAGAGTTAAGCCCATTTTACTCCAGCATATCTGGCTAGGAAACTAGTGACGACAATTGTGACAAGCCGTCACGCCCGTGGCGGCCTATCACCAATGTCGTTAGACCTGGGCAGATTTCTGACCCTGGTGACGACATTTTATGACCAGACATCACGCCCGTGACGTCCTATCGCCAATGTCGTCAACCTTAACCAGAAACTCAAAATTTTACCCTTTTGTGACGACAATTCGTGACAACCTATCACCAACTTGATGGCTTGTCACGGATGTCTTCAACTATTTTTTTTGGCAATTTATGGATGTTTTTGCAAGGGTATTTTGGTCATTTTACACCCTTTGGAGGTCTCTATAAATATGAGCATCCACAACTAAACTCTAATTTCTCCATCTTCTCTCTCAATTCTCTTAAGAAGATATAACTAGGGTTTCATTCAAGAACCCTAATCTTCCAAAAAATTCATCCATAATTCTTCAAGATTTCTTTAAGAATCAAGTTCCTCATAGTGTGGTCTTCGAGAATTATTTATTACAAGTGCGGATAGAGTCTCAAGCATTAGAATTCATCCAATTTCAAAGATTAAGGTATGTAAATGTTGATTCTTGGGTCCCTTTCATCCAAAAAGCTCAAGAACCCTTTTCAAAACTCAAAGATTTTTATGTTTACGAGTTGTTAATGATTTGTATGAGTTGAAATTGATGTTCAATGTGTTGTTTATTTTTGATTCATATTTATTTACAAGATTCGTGAGCCTTAACCCTAGTAGGTGGAATCCATGTTATATTTGTGATGAATCTTCCTTATGTTGCTCTCTATGTGATGTGTTCATATCAAATGGGTGTAGAAATGGTTGAATAAGCGAAGCATGTTCTCCCTAGGTTTGATAAAGAGCTTAGCTGAAGTATAAGGGCCATTGTAGCATGTTGAAGATGAAACCCCAAATTGTGAGTTAGTTTATGCATGCCTAGTGTTTGATAAAATACCCAAGTGAATGAGTTATTCCATGATATTATGAAGTTTCCTTAAGCCATGTGATATCCAAACACATGTCAAAACTGATATAGGTATGAGATAGTTGAGGTAAAACCTTTTTGAATGGAGTATGATCTAGTAGCATATTTGCTCTACGTTATTATATTATTATGATTCCGAGATGCTTAAAGTGACCCTTCAGTGACTGTGAAAATGTTTTGATGATTATGATGATGCTTTAATGATTATGATAATTCTTTATTAATTATGAGATGCTTTAATGATTGTGATGATACATGAATGATTGTGATGATACATGAATGATTGTGATGATGAATGAGTGATTGTGATGATATATGAATGATCGTGATGATGAGTGAATGATTATGCTTTACTTTTATGTTATCGAGTCCTGGGGGTATTTATACCCAACAATAGAGCTATTGTCTAGAGCCCGTGTCAGTTTCTCGATAATTCCAGTCGAGCCATTATTCTCAAAACTCAGTGAACTATAGAACTCTATATCCTCAGACAAGTACAGAACTTAAGAAAGCTCAATAATCTCAGTTATCTCTGTAATTTTTGTATCACTAATAATCTAGCCTCAATCCTGTAATCAGCTCAGATCTAATAGTATTCAAGTGATTCAATTCTAATCTCAGAAGTGATTCGAGTAATCTATTCCAACTCTGTATTATCAGTCAGATACCATGATTCGATACCTATTTCATCAGATACGGAACTAAGTAATCTCAGCATAACTCAGTTAGATCTTTTGAGAAACATGATCAGTATCAAATTCAGTTCAGTTGTGTTCAGTTGAGAATTCAGTTTAGAGTCTTTCAATTGGGAGTAGTAGCTCGCACTAAGCGAGGAAAGGGATGACAGCTCTCCCATCAGAGAGGCCGAGTCGCTAGGAGCAATCCCTGAACTCCAGAACAGAGTAGCTAGTGCAGGATGCAGGAGTCCCCGTCACTAGAGGTTGTCACCGTCAGAGAGGTTTGACAATTATATTGCCTCAGGCTAATTTCCTGCAAGGGTCATACCGTTAGAGAGGCTTGACCAGAGAGTTCTTTACCTATGGCATGGTATTGATACCCTTCCATCTAGGGTTACAGGTTGGACCCCACCTGTGGTAGGTTAGGGCATGTTGATTAAGTAACTACTTCCCATAGTTGCAGTTTCAGTAACAATCTTCTGAAATCAAGAATGTGTGGTACAGTCATCTATATCAGTGAGGAATTCAGATAGTTCCATTGATTCATGGATCATCCCGTCAGATAGGCTTGGTCACATTTACAGATTCTTATTATCATATCTAGAGATCTCCCTTCAGAGAGGCTTGATATCAGTCTCAAACCATATTGAGTATTCTATTATCATATCTAAAGATCTCCCGTCAGATAGGCTTGATCTCCATCTCAGATTCTGTTGAGTATTCTTATTGTCAGATTTGGACATGATCATACTTATTATCATTGATAATTGCTTCCTAAATAATATGTTAGAAAATTTGCTCTCTAATCCTGTCAGTCAAAAGCAGTGAGCTCAGAATTCAGTCCTTGATGTGAGTACATCCAGACTCTCAGTTATTAAGTATCAGATGAGTCAGTGATTTAGTATCTCAATATCAGTAGTGAGTTCTGTCTGCAGTAAAGTGGTATTCATTTTTAGTATCTAGAGTTTCGATGATTGTGTTCATGGCCTGTGCATTCATAGATGTGTTCTCATGCGGCATCTTCATGATTATTCAATTTAGATATTGTGAATGCATGAGACCTTGCATTAGCCTACCTCGTCTACATACTCGGTACATTCTTGTACTGCCGCATTTGCGCTATAGTGTTTTATTTGACACCATAGGTTCAGAGGCACAGGATCCAGAGTATCCTCAGTAGTTCAGTCCCAATCAGCAACAGTGGCAGTGTGTCCTTTTCTTTCGAGGACAAATCTCAGTTTACTATTATTGCTTCAGACTTTATTTATTTTCAGTTGGGGGAGTTAGTTGGGACATGTCCCTTCAAATCTGTAGTTCAAACAGTTTATGAGTATTCATATATGTGTTGACCCTTCTGGCTAGTTTTCGCATTTATTTTAGATATTATGCAGTGTACAGTATATCGGGAGAGAGAAAACAAGAAGGGATTTTATGTAATTATTTTCATTAACAAGGGAATTTATGTTGTTTACACTTAAAATTAAAAGAGGAGGGCAGAAATTAAGCCATTTAATAAATGGCCAATAGGATAGAGTTTTAGCCAATTATATTAAGATTAAATTAAATCAAGAATTAATTGGCCAATTGCAGCAAACAAGACCAATATGATTTTGATTATGACCAAATTTAATAGATCGGTCAAATTGAATCAAAATTCGAAATAAGCTAATAACCAATTTAATTCTGAGTTTCTTGGTTTCGTTAAATCAGATAATTATTTTCTGAATAATTCATTTTAACGACAAGATGTATTCAAAATTAAGATTTACCTGTTTAAAATAAATTTCCAAGATAGTTTTTGATTTAAATTTATTTTTTGATAAAATAATAATTTAAGCAATCAAAATTATACAATTTCGTATACATGAATACGAAATATGTATAATGCTTTACTTAACTGACAAAATTAACTCAAGTAAATATTTTAGAAAGCATTTATCCGGATAAAATAAATATCTCGATTTTATTTAAAAATTAAGAAACTCAAAATCAAACCTAATTATTGAGGACAAAAATTAGGTGTCAACGTCAGCAACTCGTTAGTTTACTTAGAAGCTTTCCGACAGAGTTAGACATTCCAGCTTATTGTTCAGTATAGATTTGATTTTGAACTAAATGCTTATTTTTAGTTATCCCAACATTATTCAGTTAACCACATATTTTATTTTAACTTCCGCACAATTATTTCATGTATATGTTGTAGTGTCATGTCAGTACATAGGTTAGCTTGACAATACTTGTCGTTTTAAGTACCGTATCATTTTTAGGATGTAGACTCGGGTCATAACATATTGTTATGATTATTTTGAAGGAAAAGGAGGGTTAATGGATAGGGATTCTATATCTCTATTAATCTTCATTCTAGTAATGGAGTATTGTCCAGAATTATGTCCAAAATGGGTGGATTGCCTGATTCAGGTTTCATCTAATGTGTAAGAAGCAGAAATTATCTCATCTCACCATTGCTGATAATCTAATGATAATTTTTAAGGAAAAAGAAAATCTTCAGTGAAGAGAGTGAAGGAAACTTCAGAACGTTTCTCTCAGGTTAATGAACTTGAGGCTATCACATATAAGTCTAACATACATATTGCAGGGGTGAACTATACTACCAAGGCAAGACTGTTGAGCATCACGGGATTTGTAAAAGTGAGCGTTCTTATTAAGTATTTGGGGTTTTAACTATTTCCAAAAAAGTGGAACAAGATGAATTGTCACCAACAAAGTCAAAACATCAGTTGTAGAATTAGAGCAGTGTCAACTAGACAATTGTCCTATGCTAGTAAATTATTAATCATTAATTTTGTATATTTTTCAATTCATAAATTTCAATGGGTTGTTTTTCTACTTTCTTAAAATGTGCTGAAGGATGTTGATAAGTAATGTAAAAAGTTACTGTGAGGGGATATTGAAGCTAAGAAGAAATTTGCTTAAAATCTGTAGGCCAATAAACTAAAGGAATCTAAACATTAAAAGATGTAAGTATTGGAATATGACTTCTGTGGGCAAATTTATCTGGATGCTTATAGAGAAGAAGGATGTTTTGTGGGTAAAATAGGCTAGTGGTGTGTATATGAATAATGGGGATGATTTCTAGACAGAATCACCTCCTAGTGATTGCGAAAAATTCTAGACAAAATTATCTCCTGATGATTGCAACTGGTACTAAAAGGTGTTACACAAGACGAAAACAACGATGCAGGGCTGGTACAATAATGGACGTTTGTCACGATCCAATTTCTTAGGTGATGATGGTGCCTACTATAACCCACTAGTAGGCAAGCCAAACCCGTAGTCCAGAATGACTTGTAACAGACTACACGAATATATATAGAAAAGATTATAGAATTGATGAAAAAAAGAATCAAATACATAATAAAGTCCCAAAACCTGGTGGTATCAGTACAAGAGCTTATAATGTAATAAGAGTAGAAATATGGAATAGATGAAATGAGTTACACTGATACAACTTATCTCTTAATATAACATAGAGACAAATTTAGTACATAAAAGGTAGGTAAGTAATACTCCAAATGTCAGGAGGTTACTCTAAGTCTCGAAACCATGGCTGCTCCGCACGATGCACACATCAATGGTGATAGCCCATAATATGATATACAGGCTGCAGAAGTGTAGTATGAGTACCAAACGAATGGTACTCAGTAGGCAAATGCCAACTAAGCTCCAAAGATAAAGTAGATATACATAGCATATAAACAAAATGAAAACTACATCCAAGAGTCAAGTAATCATACACCAATGTGAAAATAAGGATATTCTATCTTATTCATATTCAAGAGACTTAACATACTAAGGCTAATGAAATATCAAGGATGAACTATCCTATTCTTGCCATACTCGGAAATCTCAAAACTATACCGTATATCCCTGGCCAATATACGAATAAAGGATGAAAGAAGGATAAATAGAAAATACAAAGCCAAGAAATAAATATACAATCTGAACAAATGAAGAAGGGATATACGGTAATACCATAGCTACATATAGCTAGATATACAAACATATAGATATAAGGTCAGCTCAAAACACAACCTAGATCATCATATCTTCACTTTAAGGCCTCATTATAATCTTATCAGGATTTAGTACTAACAAGCTCATGGTTTATAATCAACTTTCTCATCATGAATTAATCATGCATAATAATAAAATCGTACGATAGAAGAGGCAAGAATCATTCCTGAAACCTCGATACCGAATCAATGACTAATCTATCATAAGATGAAAATAACCATGATCATAACAATGATAATAACAATATCAATAACAACGTGAGTAATCGGCTATTTCAGAAACCAAATACCCAACCGAGCCTATGAGTACCCCTACCGCTCCAAGCTCGAAAGGTCCAATTAGCATACAACAACATAAGGCATAGTCATCACCTATATCTATGAAACCCTCCTATACGAGAAGATAGACATAGATGTATTTTGGTGATAGGCGATGTACATGCATATATGAATGCAACAGAATCCGCAATATCATGATACCATCATCATAACCATCACTGTCATATCTATCATCATCATAATCATCATCATCCTTCGACCTTACTGAGTATATACATATAATTGCCATACATAGGGATAGCTGGACTCAAACTAATAAATGTACACATAGGCACATCAATATAATCATCCTCTGGCCTTGTCGGGTAGATATATATCATCATCACATCATCCTCCAGCCTTGACAGACAATAATATATCATTATAATATCAAAATCAATGTTAATAATAGAGAGCGAGCCCCACTAGGGGTAAAGTGAAAGCCCTACAAGGGCTAAAGTAAAGAACAGGCCCCACAAGGGCTAAAGTAAATGATCATGAAAAGAGAAGCAAGGTAGAGTATATGTCCATAATTCATCGTTCATCATCAATATCACATTATCAATAAAAATATATATAATAGGTGCACAGACTCAATACATAGCTAAAATAGTGTAAGTTCGTAAATCCATTATGAGTAATCTTCAGAACTAAATTATCATAAAGTATAGAAAGGGTCAGAATATCTCATGACCATAGTAAATAATAGTGTCAATTCATGGACCGAAATTTATCTCAATCAAATAATTAAATCATGATTATTAACCTTTTTTATACATATAGATTATTCATTAAGCTAGGGGGTTATCATTGTTAAGAAATCTGTTTTTAAGATGCAAACTGGGTTTTAACTCTTATTTAGGAAGAATAGTCTTAATATCATATTTTAACTAGAATAACATCATTTATCGATATAATAATCATGAATGTACCGAGTGTATGCATGTCATCACCAGTATTTAAATATTGGAATCCTAAACATCATACTTCATTTTTCTCTGTCCCATACCAAAGAAATATATATATGTATATTCATAAACTACAACTGTATTCTTTATAAGGACAATTACTTCTCGGATATCCAACTTATATCACACCATGACCTTTGGCCCAATAATATGTCTAGAATTATTACAATATCAATATCATGACCTTAGGCCTACATACGTATTTAAGACCCTACAAAATACTAAGCTTGATTCAGTCCTGTAAAAGCTAGGCAGGGGTCTCAGACTTAAAATTTTTTTTAGCTAAGTATTCATACTTAGAGTTATTTTAGCCTTCGTAAGTTGGAAATCCTTTTTCACGACCCTTATGACTTTCAAATATTGATTTTTAGGTAATTCATGATCAAGAATGTCAGTAGGTGTTCTCGAATAAGTTTTGGATTTTTTGAAATTTGTTTGAAGCACATTTGAAAGCTCAAACCAGTGGATCGACGCGATCTCGATGTGCCACATCGATGAGTATTTTCCCCCAGCTCCCAGTGTAAATTCCAGCGAACCTACACGAACTCAAAATAGCGTATTGGCAATCATGTTAATGCCAATGATGAGGCACATCGGTATACGT